>NC_091131.1:93232329-93507329 GCF_040183065.1 Periplaneta americana | reverse complement strand
AGCTCATTTTCTTGTCATCAATGGGCGAGGGCGGATCTTTCCCTACCAAGTCACAGGGATAAGGTATCACTTCGATATCGTCGTCTTCGACTGGAATGTCAAAGTCCACGAACACAATGAATGTTTCAGGATACACATACAAAAAAACAACCGCAGCAAAAAAACTTATAAATTCATAGAAAAGACAAAAGACGACGAGAAAATCAGAGTTGTCTATGATGGAAGTGTCTGGTTATTTGAATGACATTGACAGTGATCTTGATGAATCTGCTGGAAACTATAAGCTAGGGATGAGGACGCCTTGTGTCGTTTTCGAGGATAACTTGACAGAAAATACACATATAGACAATTTGGTATAGTGTATCATGTATGCGTTGAGGACTAATAAAGACATCTCAAGCTTTAAAAGAGACATACACATTTAATACTAATGAAAACGAGTTCATTACTAATGTATTTAGCCTGTAAGTTAATCAATTTTACGGTGTTCCTTTATTCACCGTTCTAAAACAAAGTTTTCTGTAATTCCTTAAATCCTCTTTCTTTCTCTCTTCCTCTCCTGTTTTCTCTCCCTTTTATTTGCTATGTTGTGAAAAGTATTCCTTATACATTGTATGTCTCTTTTCTTATTTACGAATTTCTTTACAATGTCATTGTTCTTTGGCATGCCTACAGATGGCAAATTTGACCGAAGACGATATTTTTCGGATAGATGTCAGACTTATCACATTAGATATTATGATCATGTAAGAGAAGTGATGGTGAAGGGCGAATTAGAATTAGAAATAAGTCTGCTCATGGCCCTTTGAAATGATACTGTCTCAACATTTTCCTGGAGGAAGAAGGGAAACTACGAAAAACCCACAACATGAAAGTCGGTCCATACGATCTAACACAGGACCTTCCAAATACAAGATGGGTAAACTAATCCTTATTCCATAGTGCTCGGTAGTCTCCTGATGTACTTTCTCAATACACGAAGTACCATAAAGAGAAGATAATCCTATTGTGAAATTGGAAATTACAGAAGTCTAGGTTTTGCATATACACTCGTTTTCAGCGTTCTTAATACCTAAAAATCGGTTTTTGAGATACATACTTAAATTATATTATACAAGGCGGCGCGCGGTAACGGGAGATTTGGATTTGGGCATTTTTAAAACTATTATTTATATTGGCACAATTATAACAGTAGTCTTTAATTTGTTCTCACAACTTATCTCCTAATATATTTTTTTGAAGCTTTGTACAGGTAGTAGGCCTATATATTTTTGTGTTTATATTTGTATGCAACCTGTAGATGTAGATAGAAGTTATTAATTTTGTCTAAGTGCATCCCTTACAAAGGGATATAACCTTTTATGGAAACATAATCAGAGTTTGTACATAAAAATATTTATTATGCTACCTGTAACTTCTGTGCAAGTTTCATAAAGATCCATTAGATAAGACAAAAATAGTTAATTTTGTCCAGCTAGATTTGCGTTCTGACCCTACTATGTCCGTCTTGAAGGACTTCTTCATTTATATGAGCTAAGACAAGTAGTAGCATATAAAATTATTGTATAAACACGAACACAAGACTTCTCTCTATACTATATGACCTATAATAAATGAATACATATGGGTGTAAATTTTATAACTTAAGCGTAACAGAACACGAATTTTCAATATTGAACAATTACGTAACGTGTAATTTATTTTTGTATCCTGACGTTAAAGGTAGAATTTTACGAAAAAATGAAGGGGACTGCGAAAATACATACCCAGGGCGTTAGATTTTAAGAACTTCACAATACACTTCTGCAAAAGAAACCACAACTACTCAAACTGAGAGCACAAATTCAACTGGTAGGACAGAAGTAGACTGGCAATGAAGATTCCACAACTTTACGATGTTATCAGAGTTTTCCGGGATGAATTTTAACAGTGATATTTCTACAATCTAATAGTATGATTATAAAATGATATTTCTACAGCGACTTTGGTTTTTCAATTTTTCTTGTCTGTTTTGTCCTGATATGAAGCGGCTCCGGAGTTAACTCTGATATAAAATTGAGCACCGGTTTTTCCGGGAGAAAGACGTCGACCGAAGCGTGGTGTTGACATCATCTCCTATTGCTGAAGTCAAAAAAGCACATGATCTGTATTGTTATGTAGCCATACGCCGTAGGGCGTAACGAGATGGCTTTTTCTATAAGGAAACTATTTTAAATTCGTAGAATCTGTAGTCGGAAAATCTCCTACTCTAGTCACGTGTATGATCTGTCTATATTAAACGTTGAAATCAACTTCTCATCCCAAAATACATATGAAGGGAGAGTTAATATTGACTTTCTCTTGTCTGTGGCGAATTTTCGATGTGAAAGTTATCGCAGTGAATGTAACATGTGTTATCAGTGACGTCAAAGAACGCTACCGCCGGTATAATGGCTGACATTACTTCTCTGTCCATATCGACATGTCGGAACGCTGTCCTTATTTAAAGCAGACAGTCTCTGGTTTCATATGAAGAAATTGTCGTTTCTACTGTCATTACTCAGTGTGGACTGAGAAAAGGACATTTCTGTACCGATGCAACATTGACATCAAAACTACTAATTGAAAAAAGAGAAGGGAATTGAACTTAGAAATTCATCTACTTTTCATTGCTTATGAAAAAATCCGACTAAATTAATAAATCAAAATTACTTGGAATCTTACTTAAGAAAAATGTTTCAGATCCACTATGGTATCCACTATCAATATGGTATTATTGTTTGGGGCGTAAGTACAAAAATTAATCTTAGTCCGTTAAATTTACTACAAAAACGAATAATTAAAAATTTGTTTGAAGAAACGTTTTGATTATCCAACTAAATTAATTTATTCTGAATTTAATGTATTTAATATTGAACAAATTTATAAATATACTCTTAAAATTTTATCCTAAAAATCGTAATAAGTTTATATTATAGGCACATAATCATGACACAATTGAACAATAATTCAACATTAGTAGAACCTAAATGTTTCACATCTCCTGGTCCAAAGCATAACATTAATTTTGGCCCTCGGTTATATAATTCTGTAGCTAAATTATACCCAGAATTTCTAACATGTAACCCACTAACATATGACAAGAAAATTAGAAACGTGTTAATGTCTTCAATTTTATTAAATAAATTTATAGCCCATGTGTATGGATTAATCAGCCTACATTATATTCGTATTCTATAATTTTGGTATATATATTTTTTTTTCATAAATTGTTCTACTTTATTCACGTACGATATTATTCGTCTCTATGTTAATGTTATATTATATAATTTCATTGCAGCTGTAATTTTAACTTTAGTTCCTATTTTATTTTATTTTCTACATTCCTCTTATATTAATAGATTATATTATATGATTTCACTGTAGCTGTAATTTTAATTTTAGTTCCTGTTTTACTTTATTTTGTATATTCTCTTATGAGCCTATTAATAATATATCTGAACTGCGACCGAACACGAGCGCTGTTCATTCGGTCCTCAAATTTTGTTAATATTACTATATCTTCTTATTTATATTGATTGTATTATTTTATTTCTATCTCTATTGTTGAAATTATATTCTGTATTCTGTATATTTAAATTTAAATAATAAAAAATAATAATACTTATGCGGGCAATATACAAAATACATTAAAAAGATTCAATAAAAATTGAAACTGCACTCCAAATTTTACAATCTACTTATATTAACAGAGATATAAAACAAGATTGTCCCTGATTTAACATAACAATGAAATATTCTGTGAGTGGAATAGCTATGAGACAAATGGAATAAAACTCTAAAAAAATTGTTGATCTTAGGATACTCCATTTTGTTAATAATCAAGTCTTGGTGGCAGATTCACAAAACTCATTACAGTAGTCTGTATATAAATAAAAAAATATATTTTTATAAAATATGGTTTAAAAATATCTACATAAAAGACTAAAACCATGGTATTTAGAAAGCAAGGTCCTATAAGACTCAAAATAGTTAGGCCTATAAACAACAAAATTATACAACAAATAAACATTTTCAGTTATACATAGCGCACACTAACTTACGGAACAGAGAAAGATATGACAACAAAACTCTATATAAATTTTTGGAACTTTCAAACCCTCCACGAATTTAAACAAAGTAGGTTAAAATTATATACTTTCCGCTTACTATTAAGTTTTACGCAAACCTGTATTTTAAAGCATTCCCACGAAATTGTGGTACCTGTTTCTAGGAAATTTCAACGCAAGGTTAGGTATAAAATTTCTTTAGCTCCGGGGTGGGTAGTTTCCTTAATTAAAAATATACAACTCTACAATTTATTTGGTTACCAAAGAAAGTTAGCACCAGTTGATTTTAGACACTTTCTTCATTTTAAAATATTGGCCTCATCTGCAGTACACTTACGACAAAGGACAGTGGTTTCCACATTAAAACAAGAGTCGGCTACTTAACAGCATGTAGTGTAATTTTGGAACCGGGAACCACTTCTTAATCGCCTGAGCCCTTCTTCATTCAATACATGATTACTAGTAGCCTACTTGTGTTTACGGAATTAACTATGAATATTCGAAATTGCATAACTACGCATAAATAAGGCGCAGCTGACTCGCCTGGTATAACACATTAACAGTACATACATTTCTGCACGGATGCGAATTCTGCACTTCAAAACCAGACAAATCGAGAATAACAGCAACAGAAAATTATTTTTTTAAGGAAAGAAACTAAATACACACGACAGGATCAGCAAACGTAATGAAGATCTATTTACAATAAATTAAAAACTGAAGAGATTTTCGAAAAAAATTAATTAAGACGAACTAACTGAATCTAACATGTTTAGAGAATGTACAGGGACAGAATTTCATATTCATTCATTCATTCACAGTGTTCTGCCCAAGGGAGGTCTTTCACTTCAAATCCAGCATTCTCCAGCCTTTCCTATTTTCTGCCTTCCTCTTTGTCTCTTCATATGACCCATATATCTTAATGTCTATCATCTGATATCTTCTTCTGCCCCGAACTCTTCTCCCGTTCACCATTCCTTCCAGTGCATCCTTCAGTAGGCAATTTCTTCTCAGCCAGTGACCCAACAATTCCTTTTTCTCTTTCTGATCAGTTTCAGCATCATTCTTTCTCCATCCACTCTTTCCAACACAGCTTCGTTTCTTACTCTGTTCATTTCACACGTTCCATCTTTCTTCATATCCACATTTCAAATGATTCTAGTCGCTTCTCTTCACTTCGTCGTAAAGGCTAATGAGGGGTAAAGGGTAATTGGGATTTCCCTGTCTTTGATCTGGTCAAAAACCCTGATAGAACTGATATTTAACCCTTGCGGTGAATTTCGGTGAAATCCGGAGTATCTAATTAGTCAAGTCCACTCTCCTCATCTCCACGCCCCCTGGGATATTTTAAGATGCGAAAGAGAGAGTGGTGTGCGGAAAACGGGAAACTACCGCATTTATCTCTCTCAAGAAAAACTGCAAACATGGCATGAATTTCATAGATTATAAACTTTTTTTTTTTTTTTTTTTTTTTTTTTTTTTGTAAAACTAAAATTTAAGAAGTTGTTAGCAGTGTTCGATACTTATTGTTCACTCTGTATATCAATACCGATCGCCATCCAGATGTGCCGGCAATAATAAGGCCGTAACCAACAACTGTTTTTTACGGTCTCTGCAATGAATACCGTCAGAATTTCCAGCACCCTTGCAGGTGGTTCTTCCAACTTTTTAACGCTCCATCTTTGGTGAAAATGGCTTCATCTGTAGACAACACATTCGCGAGGGAGTAAGGCACTTCGTTGCGTTGTAACAACCAGGTACAAAATTCCACTCTGCTTAAATGGTAGGCATTCCAGATATTTTTGTACTGTTTATATTAACCATTACATTAGCGGTAACAACCGTCTGTTTGGGTATGAAAGAGACGTTCTCAACAATATGTTCATGATTAATGTTTTTTTTTATATTTCGCTCCCAACATCAATATTAAAATGTTGAATAGAATTTATTTTATGCTGGTCGAATCAAGATTACTGGATGTGAACTGTAGGGACTGGAAGAAAAAACATTGATACATTTGAATAGAATAAGAGCTACATATTGTAAAAAAGTTCTAAATATTAGTTTAATTATTCATCAAATAATGCGGAAAGAATATAAATGGAAACGGATAATATCACGAGTAAAATTCTAGTTAGAAACATGAAATATTTAATCAAAAGAATCCAAGGTAATAATCTGATAAAAATAATTTCACGAAAAAATATTTATTTAATCAAATACCTAATACTACAAATAAAGCCATCTTAAAAATCAAAAATAATATTTATAATATCGGTTTAGGTTGGTTATGGAATAACTTAGTAACTAACAACAGCGCAGCACTTTAAATTTAATAAAATCAAGATGTAAAAATATAACAAGACAAAATTACTTTAGCAATATTAATGAAATGTGACCACTAATATTTTTTAATGATTATATAAAAAGTAAGAGGACGGAGTGTATATATTGATACTATGAAAATGAAAGAAAAATTTGGACTAGCTTGATTCAGACTTGGGATTTGGAGTTTAAGAAATAAAAGAGGTAATCTCCCTTATGCGGAAAAAGAAATGACGACATTCATATTATGCTAGAATGTCATTTGACTATAGAAATTCGAGAGAAATTTATAAAAGAAAAATTCTTATTAGCGAATAAATAAATAGCAATTAAAAACTAATGAATAATAATAATAATAATAATAATAATAATAATAATAATTTTCAAAAACAAATAGGTCTTTATCTTTTTTTAGTTAAAAATAAAAGGAATGTAAGAATTAATGAAAAACCTGAAATGACTGAGTAAATCTTAGATAAGAAAGATTGATTGTCATAAGATTTAATAAGTAATAACTATACAATAATGATGACGGTTGTTCTTTGTTATAGATTTAGAATTGTGCAATGAAGAAAGAATCGAGTGTTGCAGTATGGAGAAATTGGAGGCAAGCCAGCATCTCTTTATAATAAACAGATACACAGAAACAAAAATCCCGGATAAAATAGCTAAAATGAAAAGTAAAAGAAAGGAATGATTAAATAATAGCAAAGTAACAGAATTAACAAGCAAATTCAAATTTGGTAGATATGCATTTTCAAAACTTACTGATAATAACATTTTGGACTTAGTTAGAAATTACTTAGCAATCTTTTTTATTTCTAAATTTAATAGTTTTGAAGGAATGTCAAAGGAATGCTATGAAATTAAATTAATAAATGGAGGCTTTCCAACTAGACAGAGCTTATACGAACTGTATAAATATTTCTGTTGCGAAAGAGGAATGAAAGATAGTAGCATAATGAATTATTTACATGTACTGTCTGCACATTGTACAGTTAAACGGCAATTACAACTTAGGCAAGTAAATAAATTTTAATGTTTACAATATACTAGTGTGGTCGAGTCTTGCACTAAAACTAGACGTAAGTGCAAGATAAGACATCTTTTAATATATATTTAATTGTAGAAATTGTCTTAAAAATTGTATATTTATTGTGTAAAATTACTATTTGTGGGTATGTTATTTTTAATTATTAAGTTTACGTACTATTTTGTAAACTATTAATAAATATTATTATTATTATTATTATCATTATTATATTTCGCCTCCTTATAATCTCTTATAGTGTGTAAAACGTATTCATCTTGTACAGCAGTAAATTTATTTACTATTGTATCACCAACAAGTTAGTAATTTTATTTTATCCGAATATAACTCCAGTCTAAATACAGGCTACTGTAGGTTTATGGAAGATACTGTTATCTCTAGTCTAAAATTATGGAAAATACCTTTAACATTTAGAACGCGATCATACTAAACACGTTTCAAGCATTACAGCATTCATTTGCGAGTTTATCCCTGTGGGATTATCCATATCGAAAACTAGAAACGTCTCTGCGATCGTGACGAGGGTTGCAAACGAGACTCCCGTCCTGGAAATCCTGGATGCGACGGCCAGTTGGCTTAGAGATATTATGCTCCCTATGCTATAATACTATTCAGCAGGATCTAATATCACAACGTGTTGCGACGAGCTTCACCTGCACCCTTTATAAAGTGAAGTCGGCCTTAAACCTCTCGTTAATCATCAGATTATTTGTAAGCTTTTCCGAACATTCAATGCCCACTCCCTCTGAACCACGAATTGTAAGACTAACAAATCAGCCGGATTTTTGTTACGATTATACCTCTGGAAAATAGCTTTATTTGTCTCTATTTTAAATCCATTAAATTGAAAACCAGAAAAATTAAAATAAATACTGAAATTACTATGAATATTAATGATAAAGTTTACTGATCGCTGATTGTCCGTCCACGAATCTTAGGCTTTCTAAAAATAACCATTCACTTATTAACCGTGTAATATTTTAAATTTAAATTAAGGAAAATTTAATATCATATTCGAAAGTTGTAAAACAAACATATCCATACCATAGTATACTAACATGTACAGTAGAGGAGGCAAGACCTGTCCTGTGACCTTATCATGTGCCGCGGCTGTATCAGCTATGATTGTGGAGGGAGAAGATAGGTTTCAATATGACAAACAAACATTTTCATGGGGGCAGATAAAAAAATTAATCTTTTTTCTTCCACCATGTTAATAATGTTAAAATAAGTGTTTACACAAATTTTGACCACTCGAGCGCAATTACGAAGGTCATAAAAATAAGTTTCTCTGGGGTCGTTTAAAGAAAGAAAATACAATTTAATGGAAATATCTGTTGGAACAGATACAGCAACTGTTGAGCCATTTTTCAACATATTCCCCACCGGAATTGAGACATTTGTCATACTGTAGGACCAACTTTTACATTCTTGTCTCGTAGAAGTCTGCCGCCTGAGATCGGAACCAATGTGTGACAACTGTCTGCACCTTTCTGTACATCAGCTCATAGTATGATAAATGTCTCAATTTCGGTGGGGAATATGTTGAAAAATAGCTCAACAATTACTGTTTCTCTTCCAATAAATTTTTCCAATGAAAACTTATTTTTACGACATTCGTAATTGCTCTCGAGTGCCAAAATTTGTATAAGCACTTGTAGTGACATTATTAACATGGTGGAAGAAAAAAAAATAACTTTTTTTATCTGCTCTAATGAGAATGTTTGTTTATGAGATGAACTTTCGTGTCGGTAGATTTGTATAATATTAACCATCACGAAACGAACTTTCTTTGTGATAGCTCATTCTATCCCCTCTCGCAGAACTCACATGCCAAGTCTCGCCTCCTCAACTGTACACGTAACCATTTGTCGGTCAACCAGTGAGCCAATCAGTCGGTCAACCAGTCAGTTAATAAGTCAGCCAGTTAACTAGTCAGTCAAGCAGTCAACCAGTAACATAGTGAACTTAATCAATGTCAGTCAGTCAACCAGCCACCCAGTTAATAAGACAGCTACTGTAGTCAGCCAACCATTCATTTAGACGGCCAATCAAGACAATCGGTCAATCAGTTAATCAGTCAGATAGCCAGTTAACAAGTTAACTAGTCAGCCAGCCAATAAATTATTTAGTCGAGGTAGTCGGTCAGTCAGTTAACCAGCCAGATAGCCAGTGAATTCAGTCAGCCAGTTAGTAAGTCAATTAGTCGGCAAATCACCTAGTCAAAACAGTTGATCAATCAGTTAATCAGTCAGATAGCCAGTGAATCTAGTCAGCCAGTTAGTAAGTCAACTAGTCAGCTCTTAGCTGTCAAAACAGTTGATCAATCAATTAATCAGTCAGATAGCCAGTGTACTCCGTCAATCAGTCAGTTAATAAGTCAACTAGTCAGTCAGTCAATAAGTCTGCCAGTTCTTCAGTCAGTCAGTCAGTCAGTCAGTCAGTCAATCAGTCAGTCAGCCAATTAATATGTCAATCAGTCAGTGAATCAGCCATTCAGGCAAGCAGGCACAAAGACAGCCGAACAGGCATGTAGAGATACAAGAGAGAGAACCAGATTTTGATAACTAGGTCAATTGTTTTGTTCGTCCAGCACCGGGACTCTACCTTTTCCAAACTATTGCAGCGTGTCGAAGTAAAATAGGCCTATTTGTAACATAACTGTACCTCGGGAAAAGGATAATTTTTTTTACAGATGAAAATGCTGGACATATCCTACTTTTTAACGTATACAATATAAATAATAAATACGATAATGTAAACATGAGTATTAACGATCATTCCATGTGTGTTATTATTAGAATTACTTTTGTAATACGATACTTAAAAGGAATAACTGCAAAAGCTACAAATGTTTTCTCTCTTAGAAGAAACTAACATCATCTCGTGCACTTATCTCAATTATGTTATTTAGAAACCATAGAGAAATTGCAAAATTTTGGACATGCATGAAAAATAAACTTAAATATATGTAATATTTTAAATGAATAAATAAATTCAAATACTGTATATAGGCCTACTCACCTCACCTGAAGCCTGGAACAATGACACATGATCCGAGTTCATCTTTTTCTCTGTAACAAAAATAATTTCCATAAGTTCAAAATTTAAATTACGACAATTACCTATAATCGTATAAAATGATACAAGACTGGATTAATAGTTTGTTTCTATCGATGATGACGATGATGATGATGATGATGATAAAACGAGAAGGTGAGGAGAAAGAAGAGTATGAGGTCGGAGACGAATACGACGAAAGTATGTATTGCTATCTTTTCATTTCTCTTCTTGTTTAATAATACTGAAATTTATCTCGATCCATATCTGAACCTACAAAGCGTTCGGCTCGGATTTGGGCCGATAAAGTGTATGCATGCATGGCGAGCGGTGCGCTGCGTAGATAGCAGCAATTTCGATATAATTTTTATTAATAACATCATGCACACAATAACATGTTTATTTCATAATGGATACTAAACTGTGTTAGAAAAAGTTGTTCAAAGACAGTGGTCGACGAAAATGTTGCATATTATTTATTGCTAACTTGTGAAGAACTGTACTAATTTATGTTTGTGTTAAAAATACAGAATATTTCTTTATAGATTTGCAATAAATTAATATGCAATAATTTCTCTATAAGAAATATATATTGCATATTTCATATGTTTGCAATAAAGTAAGTATGTAACAATTTTATTTCTTTGAGCATTTGTACTTTATATGTTTTCTGATGAGTTAGAGAAATAGGGTAGATAATGTTACAATATTTCGTTTAAAATCTCACAACGCTAGAAGACGCGAATCGACCAGCATTTGTTAGTTTCCTACCATGATTAGATAATTATTTTATTTAATAAATTGTTGCTTTTGTTTCAGGTTTTTTTTAATATTACGAAAAATATCACAAATTATTATCGATATTATGAAAGTGACGAAGAAATGATGGGAACTACACCCGATATCGTTGAAACAACGAAGAGATTGACAAACAAGCTGCTTCCCAAAAAATATAGACAACTGAGAGAGAATATCAGTCGTTTACAGTTTGGTCCAGGAATAAAAAGGTAACTACGATTACAGAAAATGTTATGTTGGCGTATTTCCTAGAATAATCTAAATTAATGAAGTCTCTATTTTATGGTTTGTTTATTCAATGTTAAAATGTTCACTAAATTTGAGTCGTAATGTTGATATATCCAAATTCTGTAATCTGATTACATTAAAATTGTATAAAATACCATTTAGGTCCTATGTACAGAGTGGGCACAAAGTTCTATTACCCTATATAAATACCTACACACTATTTATATAATTACGGTCATAAAGCAGACATACATCCACTTTACAACAAATGTGTGTCCTAAGTTTCCAAACTATGTCCTCCATCACTCCTCACACAAAATAATGCGTCGCCAGGTTCAGTGTGATATTCGCCTCAGCATTGCTGGTGTGATCTGTTGGAAAGCGCGTCGCACGGCGTCCTTCAGTTCATCAATGGTGTCGTACCATACCTGTGCAACAATGCTTTTGATGAACCCCCACAGCGCCTTGTCAAAGGTTGTGAGGTCGGGGCTGCGAGGTGGCCAGTTGAGAGGAGCTGGTAAGATGGGTGACCCTTTATGTAATTTTCGTTCGTAAATACCTCAATGAGATGTTTCCACAACGCTGGATTGGCCGTGATTCACCCATCTTACCAGCTCCTCTCGATTGGCCACCGCGCAGCCCCGTCCTCACAATCTGTGACAATCCACTGTGCCGTTTCATCAAGAGTACTGTTGCACAGGAATGGTAAGACACCATTGATGAATTAATGAACGCCGTGCGATGCTGTTTTCAACAGATTACACTAGCAATGCTGAGGCGAATGTCACACTGAATCTGGCGACGCATTATTTTGTGTGAGGAGAATGGTTGAGGATATACCGATACTTTGGACACTTAGAACACACAGTTAGTGTAAAATGGTTGTATGTCTGCATTATGACCAGAATTACATAAACAGAGTGAATATCTGAGATATTTATATGGGGTAACGGGATTGTGCCCACTGTGTATAATGTGGCAAAAAGCAGTGCTGCAATAATATATTGCGATGCAAGAATGGTAAGTGCGTTATAACAGATTCGAGGAAAAGTTAAAAAAAAAAAGAGCTTTTTTTTTTTCTATTTCCGAGAATCTGTTATACACTTAACGCAAATGTATTGCATACTACTGTATTTTTTGGACAATCGTCATTAATTAAATAAACAAAGTATTATAATATAGTAAGTATTAAAAACGTATTACCACAGTCTAGTATATACAGTCGCGAAGCTCAATATGTAGTAAATATGCAAACATTAGATAGTTGCTCACCACTAGGATCGCTAATATCGCCTCATTACAGGCAATGCAAAATAGTACCGTCACAGTCTATTGTTTCTAGCACCCTCAAAACTCAAGCTTCGTGACTGTATATAGTAGACTGTGGTATTACTATCAATTTCTTTCGCAAGGAAAAAATTACTTAGAAACAGAAGAATGGCTTGTTGTTGTTATGCTGTTACGTATGTTGTTTATTGTGAGAGGTAGTCAATTGTTTTTAATATTGTAGTTGGAGTTATGTAATATACTGTTCTCCAACCAGGAGATCAACCGTGAAAGGAATGTGCTTACTATCGCGTCATCTATTGGAACGAAGTAGATAGATAATATTACCGTTATAACGTCAGTTTAAAAACCATGCGCTCTCCTGCATATGTTATTTCCTGTATGGAGAGATTAAAAGACCAGGAGATTAACAGTGATCTAATTTTGTAACTAGGGTAGTATCAATATGTGTGTATTAATGTTATGGTTTGTGCTGTGAGAGCTAGCCAATAGAGATAAGAGTACTCACATGTGTGACCTTATGATATCTTATGACAACATTCATTCACAGCATTACCCCGCTTCATCTCATTCCCCGAAGACTTTCTCGTGGTTGGAGTACAGTACCTAGTAAGTAGACTAAATATTTTTAATAATATCTTCATGATACACGAAAAATTAGTTGACATGAAAGAAGTTCAAGAGACAGAGGAAGCATAGACAATAAGGTGTGCAGATTTAGTTCCGGTCAAGTCGACAACAAGATATGAGAGAGGGTATGAGACACTTGTGAAGTGGCTGATAGAAAGAAAACGAGGATTAGTGAGAATTTTTTAAAATTTATTTTGCAGTTCTGGAGAACTATGCGGCAAGTTTTCAAGAAAACACTGTTTTTCTTTTGTTTGCACAGTAACCAGGCAACGTGTGGTATTGTCAACTTATGAGAGACATAAACAGCATCGGTAAGTAGTATGCACAACAAAAGAGTACGATAGTTCAAAAACTTACTTTGTCGCACTCATCTTCTTATTTTATTTCAGTGCAGCAAAAATAGCTATATCTTTCGATTCTAAAACCATGTAGGGAATTGTCACATTACGATATGGAAATATAGAAAAGGATTTTAAAATTATAATCTTAAACAGCTTCCTCCTTTCTATAAACTTCTTTTATTCCTCGAATTATTATTCCATTTTACATTCACATAAACGAGATAATAGCCTTCACAAAACTAAGTGGGCCGTTAAACACAAACAAGCTTAATAACATAGATCAGCGTTTCTCAAACTATGGTCCGCGGACCACCTGTGGTCCTCGAGGTCTGCCTTTGTGGTCCTTCAAAAAAGACAGAAGAAAAAATAAAATTCAAACGAATTGCGTATCACACTATAGCTTAAAATCTCAGAGTTTGGAAATGACATATGGCAGTCGAATTTCACTTTTTCTCCCAGTATTGAATTTTATTACCCTACCAGTCTATCGACTTCCCATTCTACCCTCAGCAGCAAGAGAGAGATTTAAAGCACTATATACGTTTTTCTCGATATCTTTTCCCTGCACATCTGGCGCCGCGCCTGTTTAACCCAGCCAGGGACCACCCGAATTCATAACAGAGGACCAAAGTACCGAACCTTAATTCAATTTTAAAATATAAGTATACTGGCATTAAAATATGTTACGAAAATGATAAATTTTCTTTCGAAGGGAACAAGAGTAAGGTGGTCCGCGGAACTGTTCTGACTTTAAAAAGTGGGCCCCACTTCAAAAAAGTTTGAGAAACGCTGACTTAGATAAATTTCTGTTCAGTCACAATTAGATGGGAAAAAGATAAAAGAACTAGTTGAAGAGAGATTATAATGTGAGAAAATCCTTCACTCTACAAAAGCTATTAGTTAAGGAGTAACCAAATTAGTAACTTATTAAACAGTTTAGTAAACAATTGAAAAGATGAAAGAGAATAATAATAGTAAGAAGATGAGTTTATTACGATATATTATTATTATTAGTCTATTATTATTATTATTAATATAATTTTATATGATTATTACTGCATTCGTGTTCTACATTATATTATGGTAGATATACAATATAAAATAGTACTATACCGTTATTAGAAGAACTGGAAAATTAAGAAGTAGTTCGTAGGCAAGTACTGGTGAAACTATTATGTTATATTTACTTTGCATTTGATATGGAAATGACGAATTTGAACTGGAATGCATCAAATCCACCATGTCCAGACAAGACTGTTGTGAAATATAAATAAATAAATAAATAAATAAATAAATAAATAAATAAATAAATAAATAAATAAATAATCTCTTCACACATACACATAACCCTGATCTTTTATTTATCTTCTTCTATTGCCACATTCCCCTACTCCACAGTCTTCTCGTCTTCTTCATTTCTTTCTTCTTCTTTACTTTTTCCCCTCCTCTTAATTTCCCTACATCCACCCTAAATTTCTCTTTATCTTCTCCTCCTCATTCTCCTTCTCTCCATTTTCGTCATCTTTCTCTCCCACTTCTTCACTCCTCTCTCCCCCTTCTTCACCTCTTTCTCCCACTCCTTTACCTCTCTCTCCCACTTCGTCACCTCTCTCTTCTTCACATTTTCTCACGTTTCTCTCCCATTTCCTCACCTTTCTCTTCTCTTCCATCTCTTCATCTTTCTCTCCCACTTTCGCATCTTTGTGTCCCACTTTCTCATATTCCTTCCCTACTTTTTCATCTTCCCCTTCCATTTTTTAATCTTCCTCTCCCACTTTTTCATCTTCCTCTCCCACTTCATGATATTTCTCCTCAACTTTCTCATCTTCCACTTGCTTCTCATCTTCTTCACCCTTCTTCCCTTCATCCTCCTCCATTTGTCTCCTCACATTTCTCTGTTTTCTCATATTTACTCCTCACTTTTGTCTCTGCCTTCATACTTTTTTCTCCGTAGTCTTCTTTTTTCTATCTTTGTCCCATTTTTCTCTCTCCCTCCTCATCGTGTTTCTGTTCCCTTCTTTTTCCTTTTCTCCTTTTTTCCATTCCTATAACATTTTTTCCCTTTCCCTTCGTCCTCCATCTCTTCCTCCGATTTCTTTTCTCTTTGTCACCCTGTTTTTCCGATCTCAGAGTGTTAACACTGATCCCGTGTTGTTGGTAATCCAGTGATTCGGTACATAGTGAAATCATCTCACAGATTTGTGTAATTCAGAGAACGGCCATTTCGAATGAATTCGCACACAACTTAAAGTTGGCAAGTTCCTAGCATTCTGTGCATGCAATTTCCACTTCGCATCTTGTGAGCCTTTGTTCATGAACAATTCATTCAGTAAGAGGTTGGCTAACACGCCTCGCACTGTTCTTTGATGTTGAGGTGCCTTTCAGCGTAAGGAATCCCTGCTTATTCACTGGTGTTTATAATTAACAAATCCATTTCAACTCAAAACTATAGCAACTATTGACATTCGAAGTATTAGTTCGACGGCAACTTAAGTCAATAAGTATGTAATTATGACGTTTCCTTTGTACTACGAGCAGGATGTGAATCTGTGTAAGATGAAGTTTGCATTTCCATTTCCAGACTCCCAAGAAATTTGCTTAAGGTAGGCTGTGTTCAATTTTAGTTGGAGATTTATTGTCGATCATGAGGTTTTGCTCAGTAACCTGCATCATATTTCTTCTTCCTAAGTTCACATCTGGGATTTTCTATCCATCAGGCACTGGAAGAGCACAAGGCGGTGTTCTCATGCAGCAAATTCAATTGACAACGAATAACATCCACGCCCAAAGAGAGATTCCAACTCACGAATCCATTTTTATGAAGCGTTTGTAACATTTTATAATTTTGTAAAAGTGCTATATACAGGTGTTAAAAAGTATCCAATATTTTAGGAGGTGATAATATGCATCAAAACAAGAAAAAATATATAATAAACATTGGTCCTACAATACATACTTCCTGTGATCTGAACACTTGCTCATAGGAGTTGCTCAATGTGACGGCCATTTAGGCCTATGGTAATCCATTTTTCTGCCCTACAATACAAAAGGCTACCAGATAATCATACCTTAGTTGACACCCCTGGCATTGAATACTGATAGGTCGCAAGGAATACTGAAAAGAAAAGTTTGGTTGCGGATATGAGAGGGGTTCGGCAGAGATGGTGTTGTGAATTTTCGTAATCAGCATGTGTGGGCTGATGAAAATTCCCGTGCTCTTGAAGAAACAAGGCATCAGCACGGATTCTCAATCAACGTATGGGTAGGCGTTCTTAGCGATAGATTAAGTGCCATACGTGCTACCACAGAGATTAACTGGGGCTCGTTATCAGGACTGTCTAATTAAAATATTGCCTACCATGTTGGAGTATGTGCTATGTCAGCAAAGACTACAGATGTGGTTCCGAATGTCTCTTTCTTTCATCTAAAGACATAGTCGCTGCGTCGTTTACAGCACTGCGCAGGTTAAATGAATCTCAGCACTGCTCATGACCCTAATAATTATTAAAATTCCTTAATTGTGAAAGTTTAACAAGCCAAGCGCCTAATAAAAGTATTAACAGTGGAATAAATGTGTTTGTTTATGATAGTAGTCAAATGTCGATGTAACGAACACCACTTTAACGAATGGTTCAGTTCAAGGAAAAAATTCGTAATCTCTGTCCATGTCTCCATAAGGCACTGTACTCGGTAGAATTAAAAAATAATATGTCAATCTCTCCTGACTTGCGTATTACACAAAGAGCAGATGGTCTGACGCAAATCAAGGAGGCCTAAATTGTAGGTTAGAATCTGCAATCGATAGGCAGAGCAATACGGGGACAGTGTAACGCAAGTCAAGCATGTAATAGAGTAACAACCTGTTCAATTATGCACCATGTCTACAAGTGAGAGGGCGGGGTTACTACGTCATTCTGTCGTATCTGAAAACTCAGATACCAGCGCGAAATTGTAGTATTTCCTGTAGTTCTTGGTCAGCTTAAAAATCTCGTGGAAAGGTGTTACAATTAAATACTGCACCGGTACTAGTTTCTGCATCGGTGGTATTATGCACAATAGGAAATAAATTTTGCTAGACAGAGGAAAATAGGGAAGATTAGAGAATGCTGGATTTGCAGTGAAACGCCTGTCCCTGGGCAGCAAATTATGAATGATGAGTAATGATAATAATAATAATAATAATAATAATAATAATAATAAATTTAATTCTAGAACAAAGACATACATTATTTTTACATAAAAATCACTCTCTCTAACACCCCAAGAGAGTACATAAATACTCGTGCTCAGGGAGCTTTCCACAGAATTTTAAGATAAGTATATACAGAATAAAAAGTAAAAATATAAAAGAAAAACACAGATACTACAATAGCTGAAACTTTATATTTTCTTCTTAAACAATAATTCTTTGATTGATTTTTTAAAATAAGGAGCATTAGCAAATTGAATGTCTGGGAATTCAGCTGTTACCTTGTTAAACAGCCTTGGACCAAAGTTGCTACTACTATGATTATAAGCTACAGTTGTGGTACATTCGAGTAAAGCTTCTAAAATACGGGCGATAAAACGTATACCTACTTATAGAGGCGTTTAGAATAGCAATGACATATGCGCCAACTGTATGATTTTTTTTTCGCAATATATTTCTCTCACTGTCCTCCATCATCATAGGAAGAATGACTGGTTCATACGTCTTGTAGGTGGGTGAAAATACTATTCAAATAGATGGTATGTGGTCCTTACTGTATTCTTTGAAACAAGGTAGAATTATGAGAATAGCAATGACGTACGCGCCAGCGTGTACCTTTAAATCAGCACACAGAATGAAGAATTTATATTATATACGTATAATATATTATTATTTTTAGTAGATTATTTTACGTCGCTTTATCAACATTACAGGTTATTTAGCGTCTGAATGAGATGAAGGTGATAATGCTGGTGAAATGAGTCCGGGGTCCAGCATTTGCTCATATTGGGTTGAAAAACCCTTTACCAGGTAACTTGTCCCGACCGGGAATCGAACCCGGGCCACCTGGTTTCGTGGCCAGACGCGCTAACCGTTACTCCACAGATGTGGACGCATTTATATTTGCTCATCTTTAATACGCATGAGGTTTAAAATAATGGAACAGTAACTATTACAAAATTCTCGTATATTTTACAAAATCATACCAGTAATTAAATTTATATTTCACATTTATATCATACATTTTGTATCAACCATTACATTTTTCATTCAATTCTTGCTGTAATGTATTTATTTCTGTATTGTTTTACAATATTAATCCCAACTCACTTACAGTATTTGTTATTTTAATGTGTTTATGTATTTAATGTGCTCCCTTACTCAACAAGCATTGCAAACGTGATGTTTATTCTTTACAGTAGGCCTATTATCTACTGATTTATTATCTCTTCATCCACAAGCAAATTAGAAACGTGATGTTTATTCTTTACAGTAGGCCTATTATCTACTGATTTATTATCTCTTCATCCACAAGCAAATTAGAAACGTGATGTTTATTCTTTACAGTAGGTCTATTATCTACTGATTTATTATCTCTTCATCCACAAGGAAATTAGACACGTGATGTTTATTCTTTACAGTAGGCCTATTATCTACTGATTTATTATCTCTTCATCCACAAGCAAATTAGAAACGTGATGTTTATTCTTTACAGTAGGCCTATTATGTACTGATTTATTATCTCTTCATCCACAAGGAAATTAGAAACGTGATGTTTATTCTTTACAGTAGGCCTATTATCTACTGATTTATTATCTCTTCATCCACAAGCAAATTAGAAACGTGATGTTTATTCTTTACAGTAGGCCTATTATCTACTGATTTATTATCTCTTCATCCACAAGCAAATTATAAACGTGATGTTAATAAGATTCCCTAATCTGTCATCCCTCATGTGACCAATTTATTGTCTCTTTCTCAATAAGCAGACCTAAACGTTATGTTTATTCTTTCCAGTATCAGTTACCCCTCATCTCAATCTTCTTATAACCTGGTCTCTTTCAGTCTTCTCTAGCTCTCTTACTGAGAAGTGTATAGACGTATAGTTTTTGCGGTGTTTAGTTTCTTAAAGTTGCGTTTGTAACAATGTTAAATAATGAGTGAAGCAAGTAGTGCATCCTAGGAAGCGCTCAAGCAAGTGTAAGCAAAAAGATGCGAAATATAAATAAAAATATGTAAGTGAAAAGACAAACAAAGTTGTGAAGGCAAGAACAATAGCAGCTCCATGTAGATGTGGTTGTTTTGATAGAATAGGAAAGGATAAATATAATCTACATATATGTAGTGAATTCTGGAAAATTGGAAGTTATGAAATGCAAAATGGTTAATTAAACAACTTAATGACAAGTGTGGATGTAAAAAGAAGACGCGCTAAGGACAGGCCCGCTCGTAGGTTACATACTGTGGACTACATGGTGCTCTTCCAAGGTATTTCTTACGTCTTACGGCGTTTGTGCTGTCGCTTTTAGGAACATGCATGGTTTAACTCAGGCCTGCACAAGGTTTGCGCTCTCCGAGCCGGCTCACAGCTCATGAGCGGAATACAGATATTAGCTGCGATCTGTAAAGGGTGAACTGGAAGAAGGGGTGATCTCGTACAAAATATACACAAAAGGAAGTACTAGTACGAGTGTTTATGAAATGAATTCCCGTTCAGTGTTGGCAAAACTATCTTGGACTATTATTAATTAATAAAGAAATATTTATTTTACAGACATAATAGAAATTCTATAGCTACTTAAATGTACAATATCATTTTGTTATATTTTTATTTATCAGTACATCAAAACGAGGATTTATGCTGTTGGCAGCTGAAAGGAACAGTAGCCTACGGATCGTAATGAAACATCAGTTATAGATGTTTGATGTCTGCCTTTATTGAAGTTGATTATAGAAAACAGTTGCTCACAAATATAAATGTTGTGCCAGCCTGTGTAGTCGTGGGTATTATTGCTAATGTTTAGTCTTGTAACACTCAACCAGGCTAGTAGTAGTATTCAAACGATCTTTAGCCCTTAGGTCACATTGAAGATCAATAAGTTCAAGCTGTAAATCGTTAAATGTTAAATGTTATGTTCCGTCTTTTAGATTCCTCTATACTGTACTGTAGCAGTAGGTAAGCAACGTGAAACAGTTACTGAGAATAGGCCTACACACTGCACTCCACTAGATAACTGAGTGGTCGTTTCCCTCTCCTCTACCTATAGCAAGTCTATGTCATTCTGACGTATCTTCCTCTCCGTTTCGGCGAGCGGTAAACATGGCTCTCCCTCTCCGAAGGAGCGCGCGCGCTCGTTGAGCGCTGTTTGTGCAGATATGGTTTAACTGATAGACGGTTACGTACTGTACATGATAAGGTGAGAGCAACAGGCTGTTTAGGTAGAGACCAGCGTGGACATCAGAAAAAGACTAGGAAATTACCTGAATCTACGCGGGAAAGAGTAAAAGAACACATCAAGAGTTTACTTGCTATGTCAAGTCATTACAGTAGAATAAAAAGCCCCAATAGTATGTATTTTCCTCCAGAGTTGAATGTTTAAAAACTGTACGATCTTTACAGTGACTGGTTATTTGAACATTACCCTAAAGAACAGTCTGTGAAGGAATAATTTTATCGACATATATTTAATACTGAGTTTAATCTTAGCTTTACGCCACCTATGTTAGACACTTGCAATTTCTGTGACAAATTCAAGTATAAAATTCAATGAAGTCCGTGATGCAGAACAAATTGAAAAATTGAACGCAGGTAAAATGTTGCATGACAAAAGAGCAAAAATTGCCTATGCTCTTATCAAAAACTTTGTAGGTAGGCCTAACGACAATCCTTCAGTTGCTGCAATATCAATAGATTTACAACAGTCTTTACCAATCCCTAAGATCAACTCTGGAATTCAATACCACAAAAAGAAATTATGGACATATCATTTTGGAATTCATAACATAGTAACAGGAAAGGTTTCAACGTACATTTGGAATGAGACTGTGGGCAAGAGAGGTTCATCTGGGCTAGCAAGTTGTTTAATGCATTACATTGAAAACAACACCCCATCACATGTAAACGTGCTTCACATTTTTAGTAACAACTGCAGCGGTCAAAATAAAAATCTCAATATAGTACATACCTGTCTACTTAACATTCATTCGGGGCTGCTAAAAAAAATTAAACATACTTTTATGGTGACAGACCATTCTTATTTACCCTGTGACCGTGATTTTGGCAATATTGAAATCTATCTCAAGAGAAGGGATGTATTAACAAAGCATTCACTATGCCAAAGTCATTAAAATGTGCAGAAAATCCAACCCCTTTGATGTAGTCACGATGAATAGGGAATATTTCAGGCCTGTATATATATTTCAGTCTCACATAACGAAGCAACTAATAAAAGGATCTAAATTTTCTGAGGGAAGAGTTTTTGTTTTCTCAGAAGAATTCAAGATAGGATTCGGCATTAAGTCTGCATACAGTGTGGACACACCTTACTGAGTAAAATTACAAAAGACCAGAGGCAATGTTTACGATCTCATTCAATTTGATCTATCAAAAGTTCTTCTTCTGAACAAGTACAATGAACCTACTGCATTAACTCTCTGTTAAGTAATTTATTATATGTAATAAAAGAAAATTTAAGAATAGTTACTTACAAGAAATAAACTTTTAAGAGAACCCTTTAATTATAAAATTTCAAATATCGGTACTAAAAGCCGTTCCACGGTGGTTGAAACATGACCTTGGGTGAGCTGTGGATGAAAATGTGTCCACTCCGTAAGATTTATACTTGCAGCCGCCTTACGTAACCTGCGCGAGATGACTAGGCCATGCTTCAACTACGGTGGAACGACTTCTACCAGTATAGATTGTTTTGCTGGTTTTAATTTTTAAGTCCCATCCGAACATCATCGTAGCCACCACCGTAGCTCGGACGGTAGTGTGTTTGTCTGCTGATCTAGAGTTGTGCTCCGGCGTGGGTTCGATTCCCGCTTGGGCTGATTACCTGTTTGTGTTTTTCCGGGGAGTTCCCCAACCGCTAGACAAATATCAGGTAATTTATGGCGAATCCTCGGCCTCATATCGCAGAATACCATCTCTCTATCATCAATTCCATCAACGCTAAATAACCAAGTAGCTGACACAGCGTCGTTAAATAGCCAAGAAAAAGACATCTTGTCACGGTTGATATAGGTAAACAGTTACTACTACTACTACTACTACTACTACTACTACTACTGTTGCTAATCACTACTCACTACTACTACTGCTGCTAGTCACTACTTACTACTACTACTACTACTACTACTTACTACTCACTACTACTACTTACTACTACTACTACTACTACTACTACTACTTACTACTCACTACTACTACTACTTACTACTCACTACTACTACTTACTACTCACTACTACTACTACTTACTACCCACTACTACTACTACTTACTACCCACTACTACTACTACTACTACTTACTACCCACTACTACTACTACTACTTACTACCCACTACTACTACTACTACTTACTACCCACTACTACTACTACTACTTACTACCCACTACTACTACTACTACTTACTACCCACTACTACTACTACTTACTACCCACTACTACTACTACTACTTACTACTCACTACTACTACTACTTACTACTCACTACTGCTACTACTACTACTTACTACCCACTACTACTTACTACTCACTACTACTACTACTACTTACTACCCACTACTACTACTACTTACTACTCACTACTACTACTACTACTACTACTACTACTACTACTACTACTACTTACTACCCACTACCACTACTACTTACTACTCACTACTACTACTTACTACTACTACTACTACTACTACTACTACTTACTACTAGTCGATCTGGTTGGCAAGTTGGTATAGCGCTGGTCTTCTATGTCCAAGGTTGCGGGTTCGATCCCGGGCCAGGTCGATGGCATTTAAGTGTGCTTAAATGCGACGGGCTCATGTCAGTAGATTTACTGGCATGTAAAAGAACTCCTGCGGGACAAAATTCCGGCACATCCGGCGACTCAGTTATAACCTCTGCAGTTGCGAGCGTCGTTAAATAAAATATAACATTTAACATTTTTACTACTCACTTCTACTACTTACTACTCCGCAGCTACCCACCACACCCAGGAATCGGAGACACTTCTTGACATTATTGCCACGACTAATCCTCAGTTAGCATTAACGAATGGACAACTACCAGCGCCGGGTATCTCAGCACACGACATAATCTTTCTAGAATGTTCCTTGTATTGTCCAAAATATAAACCTCACATCACATCATACCGTGACTTGAAGCATATTGAGCATGATAAATTAATCAACGATGCACTTAGCCTGCCTTGGACTGAAGTGTGGAATTTACCAGACATTGACGACAAAATCGAAAAATTTAACGACCTAGTAATCCAGTTATACGATAAACACGCACCCTTGAAAACCAGACGAGTTGGTAGACGCCCTGCGCCTTGGATGTGCGATGCCATAAAATTACTCATGACAGACAGAGACACTGCTTATCGTAAATACAGACGGAGCAAGGACGAATTAGATTTTAATACTTACAAAGTTTTAAGAAATAAATGTAATCAAGCAGTAAGAAATGCTAAATTACGCCATGCACATTCCCTTATTATACCTTCGGTCAGTGCGAAAGAATTGTGGCGTAACCTTAATAACCTGGGTCTAACAAAAGCAAAGCCTCGGGTAGATAACATCAACTTGTCACTCAATAGCCTAAATGAACATTTCGTCACTGCTCCACCTGAACCATTACATAAAAAAGAGACTCTTGATTTTCTCAGATCTTGCCCCCAACCTGTATGGGATAAATTCTTCTTTAAATACATTAACCCGACTGACGTAATGAAGACGCTGCGATGTATGAAATCTAAAGCCCAAGGTGTAGACAATATAAATATCACTCTCCTGTATAAAATAATAGATGTGATTCTGCCGACCGTCACCCATATATTCAATGCATCTATTATGACTGGGTCCTACCCCTCACTCTGGAAAATGGCATTAGTGAAACCTTTACCTAAATCTAACACACCTTCTACAGTAAACCAATACAGACCGATATCAATTCTTCCCACTCTTTCAAAAGCATTAGAACATATTGTACACGGACAACTTACGAACTATCTCGACGAACACAAACTCCTCGATGACTATCAATCGGGTTTTAGGCATGGACACAGCACTACTACAGCCCTACTTAAAGTGACCGAGGACATCCGTGAAGCTATGGATAGAGGTGAAGTAACGGCACTAACTCTTCTCGATTTCAGCAATGCCTTTGGTTCTGTTGATATCGACTTGCTTCTTGCAAAGATGAAAACTTTGCACCTATCAGACAATACCTTGAGCTGGATGGACTCCTACCTACGGGACCGCCAACAGTGTGTTTCACTTGATAATCAATTCTCCCAATGGCGATACACAAAGGCGGGAGTGCCGCAGGGCTCCGTATTAGGACCACTACTTTTCTCTATCTACATTAATGACGTATCAAAGAACTTACAGTATTGCCGATATCACCTCTATGCCGACGACCTACAACTTTACATACATTCCAGACCCAATACGATCAATGAATCGATTGACAAGTTAAATTGTGACCTAGCCACTGTCTCCACTTGGGCGGCCAATTTCAGACTCGCACTTAACCCAAGTAAGACTCAAGCCATAATTATTGGACATAAGCGTGTAGTTAACTCCCTTAATAACAGTAATCTTTCAGTTGTTACCCTTAACAACACGCTAATCCCTTATTCATCTGTCGTAAAAAATCTTGGCTTCTTTTTTGATAATAATCTAAGTTGGAATTTTCAAGTTAAAGAAACGATAAAGAAAATCTGTTCCTCCTTTCACTCTTTGAGTCGCTTGAGAAACTTCTTGCCCCAGCAACTAAAACTTACCCTAGTACAAACCCTAGTAATGCCGCACTTCGATTATTGTGACGTTTTGTTAAGTGATCTAAGTTCTGAACTGTCAGTCAAGTTACAGCGAGCTCAGAATATGTGCATCAGATACGTGTGCAACATCCGACGATATGATCACATATCACCGTCCTTCGCAAGTCTCTCGTGGCTCCGACTTAAAGAACGCAGAACTTTACACTCTTTGTCTTTACTCTTTCGAATTCTGCACACCTCAACACCAAATTACCTTTCGTCTCGTTTCTCTTATCTATACTCTAACCACGACGTAAATACCAGATCACTTATCTGTGGCACGCTAAATATACCTCTTCATAGAACATCTTGTTATTCCTCATCTTTTACAGTATCCACCTCGCGTCAATGGAATTCCTTGTCACAAAGTATTAGGGGCTGCAAGACAACAAACACCTTTAAGAACAGCTTAAAAGATAACCTTATTAGCATTTCACTCCAATCATACTGATTTAAAATATTACTGACTACACTGTTGCTTTTTTTCTTTAGACATCATCCTGATTGTGCTGCATTTTCAAAATTGTCTCATAATAATCTCTTTCTATTATCTAATATAATTTGAAATATATTAACATTCTATGTATTTTAGTTTAATTCTGCTACCCAGTTTATTTCAGTGTTTAATTAATAGTTCATAGTATTTTGTTGTTTAATTCGTAAATAACTCTTGTATACATGTAACTCTCATCTAAATCAAATTGTTGAATTCTTTGTAAGTTCATGCATATGTATATACACTTTTTGCTGGTTGTGTGGAAGAGAAGGCCTTACGGCCTTAACTCTGCCAGCTAAAATAAATCATTATTATTATTATTATTATTACTACTCACTACTACTACTATTGCTGGTAGTTACTACTCACTAATACTATTACTGCTACTTACTACTCTACTACTACTACTGCTTACTATTCACTACTACTACTACTACTACTAATAATAATAACCATAATAATAATAATAATAATAATAATAATAATAATAATAATAATAATAATAATAATAATAGAAAACGCACTGCAATCAGGGTCACTGACATAGGCTCAATGAAACTTGTTAGTATAAGATAATCGATACACACAAGTCAATAACGTAACATACAGGAGTAACAACCTGTTCATTTATGTATGTACCCGTCTGCGGTACGACAGCACAGTTTCCGCGTACATTATTCCCCACCAACGAAACGTACGACGTACCCTTCATTGAGTGGCGACCTAAATAGATGATGAATTTCTTCTGTCCATCATGAATTTTAATAATCTATTGCGTCAACGCAGTCCGACCGAACCATGCAGCGTGGCATATGTCAGCATCTCTAAGGTGTGCACATGTGTACCAGTACTATATTTACACATTGCCACGGCAGACTACATCGTAGTATCAATCAATAAAACTGTGCCCATGAAATCTAGGTCACACCGAATCAAGGCAGGACCTGCATTTCAACTGAACTTTTCTTCCCAGTGGCATCTTTCTTTCTCGATACTGTAATGTATCACAAAGTTAACAATGAATACATTCTTCACTTTCAATACCTGGTCTTAAATTTGCACATAGCTCTATACCGGCACTGAAAACGTAATTATTAAAAATATTATTCGGGAAAATGGATGTTCGGGAATGCGGATTCGGGAAGATGTCCGGGAATCCATGGGATTTAATGCGTTTGTGGGCGTAAACCAAAATTAAAACATTTTCCGTACTATCTCATTGTCCATTATTTTTTAAAATAAGACGGTTGAAATACACTTAAACAAGTGTAATATGAGTTACAATAAGTCATTGCACAATCTTTTCAGCAGAAACTGTTGTCAACTTTCATGAGTTAATTCGCCACATCAATAAAAATCCTAAATGTCAATGTTGACATTATATTGCTTGTATTTAGTTAGAAATTTCAATGCCAATATAACTTACTCACGTAAAAAATATTGTAATATATAGTCTTGAAATGCACCTAAAAATGTAATGTGGTTATAATTTAACGTTGTACAATTTTTTTTAGTAGAAATTGTTGTCAAAAATTTGCATTAATCTTATTCGCCACATCAATAAACTTACAAATGCCAGTAATATTATTAGGGTTTAACTTTTAACTAAGTACACATAATACAGTGCGGACAATTTAGAAGTACCGAAACAATGCTCGGCCGGTCGGCGGTCCGAGCCCCATGCAATTACTGCCATTCCCCTCCATGAAAACGCAGCGCTCTTCCCGCCTGCAGTCAGTCGTGAGTGAGATTTAATCAGAGTAGGGCAGTAGTGTTGTGCAGTCGTGAGCGAGATTTCCTTAGAGAGTACAGTAGTGTTGTGTAATGGTGACATATTCACTGCGTTGTCGTATATTCATCTTGAAAATGTACACTAAGTGCAGAAAGTTGTGTGGCAGAACAGGACACGTATTTAGACGTAAATTTCCTGGAAGTCAACGACATCTTCTTTTTATTTTATGGTCAGTCACAGAGCTTGATTTTTTAAACCTTAGGCTATTGTTTTCCATGTTAGAACTGGGCTGCCTGGAAATTTACATCTAAATCTTTTCTTGTTCTGGCACACAGCTTTCAGTCTTGCAGGCCTACATCTTCAAGATGGATATACGATGACGCTGTGAATATCTCACCATTGCAAAACACAAAGTACTGTACACTGTAATGAAATCCCATTCACAACTCCATAAAATAACTGTGCTATTCCGATGAAATCACACTCACGACTAACTGCAGGCGGGAGAAACGCCGCGCTTTCATGGAGGAGAATGCCAGCATAGGGTTCGGGCCACCGACCGGCCGAGCAATGTTTCGGTACTTTTAAATTGTCCGCACTGTATTATGCGTACTTAGTTAAAAGTTAAACCCTAATATACGTATGTAAAACAGGGTTTGTACTCTAGAAAAGAAATATGGGAAACTAATTTTTTATATTTGTCTATCTGCTGTGGAAGTCTGTGTGCGCAGTTTGAGGGGATATTTCGACATGATCTCATTGTAATTTCTCATGTTAGGAAGATTATGATGCTAACCAAGAGTTTTACGAGGAGAGTAGTAATAAAACGTGTTCCTGAAAATATCAAAATATGGTGGAACTGGTGTGTAAGAGCACGATCATATTTACAAGCAATTTAAAAAACATATGAACTATCCAAGTAGTTATAACAATTTTTAAGAAGAAACCATATTGTCTCACTATATTCCTTAAGAGTCACTGAGATCGATATACATTCTGTGGAGTGCTAGTCTGCCGTACCTCAGAGATGCATAGAATTTGTTATGTGCCCACGAGTCAAGAAAGAACTTGGGGACTCCAATACACCTCACACAGAGCTATGAATCGTCTATATTCGACTTCCAATGGAAGTCTGACGAACCGCGAGAAACATCCATCAAGATTGATCCCCGTTTCGGTGTCATGCAAACACAAGTGATGTCCTATTTTTTGAGACGGAGATGACGATGATAATAATGAAATGAGAAAGTTGAGCTGTGAAGTATGTTACTGGAATGATAAGGGAGAAATATGAGAATTTCGAAAAAAAAAATATTCAAAACCTTTGTTTTGTTCACGACAATTAGGCCTACAACTTCGCCATCGCCGAGATTTTAGCTCTAGTTCACGGTCGTCGGAAATCAGCGCTCTGACCATTGAGCTACCAAGACGGTTTGCTCAATGGGCTGAAGCTCAAAGTAGATGAAGAAAATGATCTCTTTCAGCATTTATCTTGTATGGAAATTCAGAGAAGAAATTAAAAAAAAATAAGTAGAATTCTAATATCGATTACAAGTTTTCGTTAGACGAGCAATTTCTATACCTGAAACTGTTTCTACTCGTGTATGGACAGAAACGATGCGTCATTTATTCACGCTAGACAACTATCGATTACACAGAACATGTAACGAGTATTTCTGAGAATGTTGTAGCTTAAAATACAATTCTTCATCAAATCATTACTGGCACACTCACATACTAAAAACACACTACGAAGTTCTGTGGCACACACACCGGTCAAAATGTAAGGTGTGGACGGTATTTCTTGATAAAACAATGTCCATTTCTACTTCCTTGTGTAACATTCCTTTTCAGCTATATGTAGTAATCGTCTTATTGTTGCAGTAGTTAGCAAGTCCGACTAGGGACCAAGAGATATAGGATTCTATTTACGGCTAAAACTGTAATTATAATTAATTAATTTCAATAATGTGAGGTCTGGAACAGGTAGGGTTCACACGATCTTGTGACTTGAAAATGGGGAGCCGTGATAGGTGGAGAATTCTGGTTAAAGGAAAGCCGATTAATAGTGCTCCTATTGCCTGGTAGTTATGCTGTTGGTTACTAGATGGCAGGTGCTCGGCGCAACTTGTTTGGCTATCGCGCTACGGAACTTTTTTCAGTTACAAAAACTATCCAGAAACAATAAGATAGCGATTAGTTACGGTGAATGTTTCCCGTATATATATGCTATGACGACGCTTGGAGAGTATGGACGTAAAACTCCACCCTTTCATGATCTCGACACTATAATGTGGTGGTGTGGTCGGCACCATGCTCCGACCGCCTTTTGCTTCTAAGAAAGACTCGGTACTGAATTTCATAGGAGGCTGAGTGAACCAGAGGTTCTGTAAGACTTAGCAACGAGAAATTCCAGTCGCCACCTGAGACTGAACCCAGGACCTTCCAGTTCGTAGCCACTTGCTCTACCAACTGAGCTACCTGACCGCTAGATAATAATTAAATAGAAATATAAAATAAAACCTAGTGGCGTTCAGCAATGACTTGTTCAGATCCCTTTTATATTTCGTTATAATAAGCCGAAGATCGAAGTCTGACCCCCTGATAAATCCTCGGTCAGGTCGTCATGGAATTTGTAGTGAACAAAACAGAGGGTTTTGCTCGGGGCACTATCGTTTCTATCGTTCCATCAACACTCTTCACCTCCTCCTCATTTTGTCTATCATATGCAATAGTAAAAATAGACTGGGGTGAAATCTTGGGGAAACGGGGGTTTCTGATGTTGATGCAGGATGGGGTTAGGGCTCTGGGCGCTGAGACTTAACAGGCTACTCGTATGCGGACGGGACCTGGTTCTATCAGGGTCTGATGCAGGATGACCCAAGTGTTAGCGTCGGATGATCAAAAAAGACTTGGGGCTCCGGGTCTCTGGGGTCAGCGAAACGGGACACGGCTCTATCAGGGATCGAGGCAGGAGGATACACCTTTAGTGTTGGATTCACGAATGGACTTTAGAACATGGTGTTACAGACCTACACGAAGAAGACGAGTGAGAAGACTAAAGAGACGTTGGAGAGACCAGTTTGACCGATAAAATTCTTGCGGATCAGGCCATCTGCCCAAACCTTGAAGTTACTGATGATGGTGATGATGATGCTGATGATGATGACTTGAAAAATTATCGCATATATAGGTCGCACAATGTGCCTAAGCGTACGGACCCGTCAGAGTCTAGCCCTCGCAAAGCAAGCTAACCAGACTGAGCTGCAGTTACGCACACCAAAAGGTTTAAGAAAATCCTCTCATCAAGGCGCCATATGATTACAAATTATGAATTCCACGAATTCAGAAACAATTACATTTTTTGTCATGTACTACCCATTAACTTCCTATTTAATATACAGGGTGTTTACGAGGTGGTGTTACAAACTTTCAGAGATGATGGCGAAGGGTACATGTATCAATTTGAGATAAGGAACCCTGGTCCGGAAATGACAGAGTCGAAAGTTACAATAAAAATAGTTGTGTGGAAATGAAATAATTTTATTCATCTGTACACCTTATTTATGTGTATTTATCTGTACATCTTACACATACTGTATTCATCTGACGTTGTTTACGTTATCTACTTACAGTATTCCATTCAGTGCGCTGTCTGAGAGATGGGGACAGGACACTACACTAAAGCAGATAGCGTAATGTGTAATGATATGCACGTCTGTAGACAGCAGTGTATGTGTACAAGTTGTAGTGTCCGGTCCATCAGTCCTAGTGAAATGGAGGAGTACACGAGAGCGGAATAAGCAGACCTGATTTTCGAATATGGATGAGCCAATGGGAAGAGTAGACAAACTCACAGATTGTATCGGGTACAAGTACCCACGTAGGAGACATCCGGCCCATACCATTTTTCCACGACTGTTCCAAAAGTTAAGGGAAGGAGGGCACGTGGTGCCAAATTACAATTCCATTTCCACACAACTATTTTTGCTTATAACTTTCGACTCAGTCATTTCCGGACCATGTTCCTTATCTCAAATTGATACATGTGCCCTTCGCCATCATACCTGAAAGTTTGTAACATCACCTCGGAAACACCCTCTGTATCTTTAACTAGGATACCTTCCCAAAAATGAAAAAAATGAAGTCATTTAATATGAGTTATAACTGTGCACATGGGACGGAACCAAAGCGCTGCAGCCCAAGTCGTCTTATTGTACACCCATCCTGTGGAGTGTGCAGAAACTCTGTGCGTAGTCACGTGTTCCTTGCCAGTCATGTACGAACAATACCATGCCCTGGTGATGAATTCCTGTTCCTCAGATTTCTGAAAACACTACCAGCGGTAAGGTACTAAGAATTTGATGACTGGATAGAATACGTGGTGCTGCGGATAGTGGAACCGGCTTAGAGAGACAGCACAATCGGTATGCAACTTATTCCAAGAAAGGTGCACATAAAGCCCGCATTAGCTGGAATACTTAAGGATTACTCCTTCTCACGCCCAATAATTAACTTTGCCTCTATCTCTCTACATCAAGGGATTTATGTATTGCATGCAGCAGTGAAAGTGATGATGAAGTTATGAGAACTTTCGAGTATTTATAGAAAGAATAAATGGCTCTACTTTAAACACAGGACGCAGCATCAAAGCCTTTGAATACGCAACATCAAAACCTTTGAGTGACATGGAATATAGAATAGAACACTCGACGTACAGAAGCAAAGCTCTGTTCGCTAGACATCAATTACCAGCTATGCTAACCAGACTGCTTATTTATTCATCATACCAGAAAGACCCACGAAACACTTAGCTACACTAAATTATTTTGAAAGTAAATTACTGAATGAATTATGACGTCACTTACAACAATTAACAAAAAATAAACAACATGTAGCTAATGTTAGTAGTATTTCATTTTACAATGCTTCCAGCTGCACAGTTCATTCAGCATCGACGTTTAAATTTATCGAGCAATTGCCCAAAAATTTTGAGTGGAAATCTGTGTCAGAGACAGAATTCTTTCACCCTAAATCTTCTACATGGAACGAAAGCTTTAACTCTCTCTCAGAACCAAATCGCAGCTAGAATAGTAACCACTGTAAAATCGAGAAACGACTAAAAAGTCATTTAACAATAATTGGTTATATAATACATCTACAGAACGAGTCAATTTAAATTACCGGCATCCTTATCGAACCACGAGGTTGCTTTTGACGGGCGGCGAGTGTGGATTCCCCGGTCTCTTGTTTTCTTCAAGCCCGGCAAGTGACGTAATGTGTGGGTTTTCATCATTTCTTGAATTAAGCCGGCGCGGCGACAGAATTCTCTCGGCACTTTACATTATCATTGACAGTCAGTTGTCTGAACTGTAATGAGAAACACGTACTTTAACCACAGCTAGATACACAGTACAATTACACATTTTCCTTATTGAAACATATCTACTGAAGAAAAAGTAGTAGTCCTAAAATCTGTGTTTACACAAGTTTCGGCGGCGCTTTCTAGAGACTACACAACAATCGAAACAGTGTATTATATTATTTAATAATATAAGTGAAAAAAATCTTTAAAACATTGTGGATTTACTTTGTCTCAATACCGTGTATTCTGAGCGTTTACAAGGTCATTCAGGTGAAACGAAGCTTTGTTATTCAGAAAAAAAAAGCACTGAATCAACAATTTCGTCGTGGATTCATTCCAACATCCATTCTCTTGGATATCCTGAATTCAATTTTTGAACCACGTACTCCTTATTGGTATGAAACCTAAGAAAACGTTGTATGTTCGTGCTAGTCTTCATTCCATGTAAGGTGACTCCGCATATCAACAAACATAGTGCAAAATCCTTCCGTGTCCCGACCGATGTTCCCATCTCCCGTGTTTGGAGTTAGGCTATATTGTGAATGGTTATGCAGCTGTATGTGATCTTATTACGTCTCTTTTCTAATAACGGTCCATTCTCGCCCCTCCTACAAATCACTTTATTTCTTTAAAGCCTTAGTAATTAGTTTTTCGCCTACTTCATATATGACATTTCCTTTTCGTGTTTACGAAAACAACATGTTTTCTATTAAGTCTCCGAAAATGTGTAACATGTTCCGTTTTCAGACTAATTTACTTAGCGTTCTAGACGCCATAAAGAGGTTCTTTATGTTGCAGCGAATAGGACGGGATTCAAAAACGTGCATTTCTTTACATGTGGAATCACCTTGTATGGAATTATAGGCAACGGGTACATTTCTTTGGTGTCAATTCTAAAGCCATACGCATATATTCAAGTATTTGTTTTTTAGAGCACGCTTTGAGCAACGTTTCTTCTTATCGAGAAAGGAATCTATTTCTTGTCACTTAATTAGTTTAACACAACGTTTCATTGGTTGTCTACTATTTTGAAAAAAAAATTAAGAAAAGATGTCAGAATTTGCTTCAACTTAACTAGTTGACTTCTTCAGTAGATAGGTCTCAACAAGGAAAATGTTTTACTGTGTATCTAATCATGGTTAAAATACGAATCATTCCATACAGTTTAGACAACTAATAAGCTGAGATATACAGTGTGGTAATGATGTAACTTATTGAATTTGGGAATTCCCAAGAAACTAGTTCCATTAATTAAAATGTGTCTCAGTGAAACTCACAGCAGAGTCCGTATAGGCCAATTTCTATCTGATGCTTTTCCAATTCACTGCGGGCTAAAGCAAGGAGATGCATATCACCTTTACTTTTTTAACTTCGCTCTAGAATATGCCATTAGGAAAGTCCAGGATAACAGAGAGGGTTTGGAATTATACGGGTGACATCAGCTGCTTGTCTATGTGGATGACGTGAATATGTTAGGAGAAAATCTAGAAACGATTAGGAAAAGCACAGGAATTTCACTTAAAGCAAGTAAAGCGATAGGTTTGGAAGTAAATCCCGAAAAGACAAAGTATATGGTTATGTCTCATAACCAGAATATTGTACGAAATGGAAACATAAAATTGGATATTTATCCTTCGAAGAGGTGGAAAAATTCAAATACTTGGAGCAACAGTAACAAATATAAATGCCGCTCGGGAGGAAATGAAACGCAGAATAAATATGGGCAATGCCTGTTATTATTGGGTTAAGAAGCTTTTGTCATCTAGTCTACTGTAAACAAATCTGAAAGTTAGAATTTATAAAACAGTTATATTACCGGTTGTTCTGTATGGTTGTGAAACTTGGACTCTCATTTTGAAAGAGGAACAGAGATTAAGGGTGTTTGAGAATAAGGTTCTTAGGAAAATATTTGGGGCTAAGAGGGATGACGTTACAGGAGAATGGAAAAAGTTACACAATGCAGAACTGCACATATTTTCTTCATCTGACATAATTAGGAACATTAAATCCAGACGTTTGAGATGGGCAGGGCATGTAGCACGTATGGGCGAATCCAGAAATGCATATAGTGTCTTAGTTGGGAGACCGGAGGAAAAAAGACCTTTGGGGAGGCCGAGACGTAGATGGGAGAATAATATTAAAATGGATTTGAGGGAGGTAGGATATGATGATAGAGACTGGATTAATCTTGTACAGGGTAGGAACCGATGGCGGGCTTATGTGAGGGCGGCAATGAATCTGCGGGTTCCTTAAAAGCCATTTGCAAGTAAGTGATGTAACAGTACAGATTAAGGGTGCAATAGAATATAAATAAAAAATCTATTATGCAATTTATAATTAAGTGCATGGTAATTAAAAAAAGACGCTGAAAGTCTACGTAGTTTGGCAACAGCGTATCGCCTGCTCATCTACGAATACACACACGCACGCGGTCTGAACAGAAGCGTTTCGTCCCTACACTGCCGTAGAGTTGCCGAACTTCGTAATGGCAGGAAATAACGACACGTGTTAATGTTTTTATTCAATTTGGAAGAAAATAATTCACTTTATTTAAGAACTTCAAATAGATAAATCATTCGTTATCATTTGCTCTAGTGTTAAAAGTAAAAATGAGAATCGTACGGATAGCACTTACCGAATAAACAACAGTTAACATTTAGGGGAAAACTATTTTTTCTGAGAAAAGTATTCATTTGAAACTAATATGATATTGAAATTTTTTGTTGTACTCTATCCAAGGAATAAGCTGTTCGAATAAGCCTGTATAATATAAACTGCTAGCAGAATTATTTCCCCGGTTCAATGCAACAGTCAATAAGGAAAAACAATGCAATATGCTTATGTCTCTTTCCGGGATTAAAGAGGCTGGGAAATCCTAAAAATCAAGCTCGTGGCTGGGTAAGAATTCTGGTAACTTAGGTTTGACTCGCTTTGTGCTATACTACAGAGTGATGCGTTTGGAAAGACGAAATAGAAACGGTGTAACATGAGAAATGTCACTGATTTTTAGTAGTCTGCAAAGACAATCTACAAGAATAGGAATTTTCACTACGTTAGCTCTCAGCTTCCGAGTGTCCGTCACTATGCGCACAATTCATACCGTGAGGCAAATTTCTTACCCGTATGTTGTAACATATCGGGGATAATTTTTGAAAAGTTCAGATAATATTTGTTTTGAGATCATCTACTATGGGTCGTTGTGTATAGTAACTATTCTTCACAAAATCCTACACAAAGAAATCTGGCAGCGCCACGTCTGAAGAATTTGAAGATCACGTAATTGGTCCGCCTCGACTGCACCAGTTGATATAAAATGATTCACAAAAACACGAACTTCTTTATCCCAGTGAGGTAGCGCTGGAACACCATATCCATGTTGTCTTCCAGTTGAAGCTGTGATATTAAAAAGTTTAACTTGTCCAAGTGTAGTCCCGATCGAAATGTCTTCTCTGCGAAGAAGAACGGCAGTAGCATCGCTTTCAAGAACACTTCTACGACCACCAATGTGTGATACGCTAAACAAATCCTCTTTCTTCAAACGTGGGATACCATCACATTATCGACTTGTAATTCGGACCACTAACCATACCGGCTGCGAAAATGAAAATTTTGCAAACCATTACACACAATTCGCTCGTTGCTTTGTAGTATCCCTAGTTTAAACGAAATTGTATTTATTCAATCGTTGCTAAGTGATAAACTGATTTATTTTGTTCTCAAAAACAATTATACAAAACTCATATCTTTCAAGATCATATTGGAGGTAAGTTAATTTTTGTAACCTCATGAATTATTACAAAATTTTATAGCGATTCCATTTTATGTCTTTCCAAAAGGATCAGATTATCATAATTTTAAATTGACGCAGCAGAACGAACCACGGCATCGAAGTGGACCTGGGGGAGACATGTGGCGAGACTACACCAGACAAGATGGACCCATGCAGTCACGATGTGGGACCCCTACGTCGGAAAGAAAGGACAGGCAAGACCACGGCTCAGATGGTCAGACATGTTTGCCAAAGAGGCGAGGAAACAATGGTCGAAGAGAGCAAAGAACAGAGTTTTGTGGAAAGAACTAGGAAAGGTCATGGTAAATGGATAACATAATCAGTGTTAAGATAGTGTAAAAGTAAAGTCAGTATTTGTGAAAGTGTGAGACAATTTTTGCAAATAGTAAAGTCAGTCTTGAGAAAGTGTTAGTTAAATAGTGTAAATAGCAATCAGTGTTTGTCAAAAGTGCTGGTGTTAGTATTATGTGGACAAAGAACAAAGTGCAGAGACTAAGTAAAGTTTAACAGGGTTAGTAACTATGAAACGACAGTAGGCTATACACGACAAGATCGCCTGAATTGGATCACCAAGCGAGTACACCTGGCCATCCCCGTCGAGGGGATTCTAACCTCATCACAGGAGGCCTGTGCCCAACATGGGACATCATGGCTAGCATTCTTTCATTCATTCATTTTTAAATGTAGTATTAGTTGTAATTGTAATTTTAATTATACTCTTTATAATGTAGTTGTAATCCCCTAGCCTTATCTTTACCAGATTAATAAATAAAACTACTACTAAATACTACTGTATATTACAACTTCAGACTTCACAATAATTTTTATTTGTAAGAAACAAATTCTAATTCTATTATTTCATTAAATATTGCCTCTGGCAGTTATATTAGAATGTACGTAAGTATTCAATAAATTTTAACGTCACGATTGAGTTGATTTTACATTTCTTCAACAGCGTTATACTTAGAGTGCAGAGGCTCTCGTAACCTCTTGACACTCAGAATGGAGCTACAGGGCGGAAGCTGCACAATTCTTCTCCGCATTACACACAGAACAGCACTAAAATCTAGGTCAGATCAGATTGAGCAGGGTCACACAAAGCACATGTCTGTTTCATTCGCACAGTTCTCTCTTTTCAAAATGTCAGAACCGGTGCCACGCTAGAAAGGATCAGCTAATCGGAGGTCTGTTCCTAAAATCAATATTATCGTTGCCGGAATAGGCTTTACCACATACTATTTCGAAACATTATATAATATATTATTATTATTATGTATAACTAGCCATACCCATGCGCTTCGCTGCACTTCTTACAAATAAATATAATTGACGTAAATCTATTATATTTTCAAATAGGACAGCTTTGTAATTACTTACTGAACGATAACTTATTATACGAGTATATTGTAGGTCGTTTTCTACTGAAACAGAATTTGAGTATAATGAATGTTTTAGGTTAAGTGCCATGGAGTACAGCGTATTCCGAATCTCACCGGACCGATGGACAACAAAAACGTCACGCTGCAACGAAATAGGAACAACACTACTGGAAGGTTCAATGGCTATCATGGCGGTTGTACAAGTTGTCTGTGCTACGCCACCAAGATTTTGCGAAATTTCCGTACTGTCATCTCGTTCAAAGAAAAGAGAGCATAAACAATTTAATTCTTGAACCAGTAGTAATAACTGGTCCGTTGACATGTTCGCTCATAAACCATTAACATATTGTTTTTACGTTGCACTCATTACAAATAATACAGCAGAACCAAAGCAGAACACACCGCCATGACACAACAGTGCACGATGTCATTCGTCTGCTAATTCCCGCCCTGTACAAGAACCAATCAAATTCACTGATGGCGGCTGATGGATATTGCCATTACCTTTGCAAGCTGATGGAACCGGTGCGACACCGGTGGAGCATCAGTGACATCATCGTCGAAATTAGGAACACCGTGATGCCATCAGATTGCTCAGCGCTGAGATTCGGAATACGCTCAGATCGGAAGATTGCTACTAGTGCAATTTACTCACTAAAAGTGGTCCTACTGGTCTAATTCATATGGAGCCAAAATCTAGGACTGCCTTGTCAAAAAAAGAGAAAACTTTTCTCACATTGTATTATCAAACATACCTTACAAAATATCAAAATTACAAGGTAATATAACAGATTTCAGAAAAATATTTAGTAGCATTCATTTTTGTCACAGTTCCTTAAATACCATATAAAGTAAAGTACTAATGTAAGCAGGCTGTACACACGTCATCATTATGACGTCACTCGTACACATTCAATAATGACTGTGAAACGGAAAGATACAACTCCATACTTACTTGTGGTTTTTAAGGAATCCGGAGATTCACTGTCGCCCTCACATAAGCCCGCCATCGGTCCCTATCCTGAGCAAGATTAATCCATTCTCTACCATTATATCCCACCTCCCTCAAATCTATTTTAATATTATCCTCCCAGTTACGTCTCGGCCTCCCCAAAGATATTTTTCTCTCCGGCCTCTCAACTAATACTCTATATCAGCGGTCATCAACACGATGCACTCTCGGGCTAGCGTCTGTTACCCGCGGGTAAGAACTGCACTATTGTGCATCCGTGGCTGCTGGCGAGTATGCTCTCTCCCTCTTCCTGCTGCACGACGGGACACATAATACGACGCACAGCTTACCCGTTAGCAATTTCAGCGAGTGCTCACGACCACTGCTCTATATGCATTTCTGGATTCGCTCATACGAGCTACATGTCCTGTCCATCTCAAATGTCCGGATTTAATGTTCGTAATTATGTCAGGTGAAGAATATAATGCGTGCAGTTCTGCGTTCAGTAACTTTCTTCAATCTCCTGTAACTTCATCCTTGTCCATACTTTACAATAACTTTCAGCTGTGATTTATAATGGATTATACCATATTTTTGTGGAATAGGGTCCAGGAGACGAGCTCTTTACACCTGAGCCATATGCCAATAGCATGTAGACCAGCGGTGACCAAAACTCGAACGGCAGTGATTAAACACGATAGACAGTCTAAGAAGTAAGGAGATGGGGCAGAGGTACATGGCATGAAAACTGCAACCAGTGGTTGTTCGTGCACTAACATTGAGTTCTTCATCAACCCCGCGAATAAAAATAGCAAGCTTTGCTGTATCAGTAATGTCACTACTGTCATCAAGAGCCAATAAAAAAATTTATACAAATTTTCTTGCTTTTTTTTTTTTAATACTCCTCATGAACACAATAAGAAATTTCCTGAATTATCTTTTGGATATTTAGTGGAGAAATGTGCGGTTTTTCAAAATTAAATAACAACTTTCATTGGACAAACTATTTCAGCCACCTTGATCATTATGCTTTTATAAAACTCTCTTTCGTTGGAAGGCTTAAGAGAACGAGCTATTTCGTTGGCCACATTTGAAGAGTCCACTGCAAGATTGATGGATGTCATTTGGAATACATTTTGCAGGAGAAGCAATTGAAAGTTTGAAATGCTTAGCATTCAAAGCTTAACTGTGATTTTCCGATCATTACTGGACAATGACTATCAGTGTTAATGCCGTATAACTCTCTATGTACATTCTATATGTCTTAAGCTATGCATTGACAGTCTTGGTTCATTTTCGACAAGAAAGTGACATCCATCATTCTTGCAGTGGACTCTTCATTTATTTAGGCACAGTCGACTTTAGTATAAGGTCGGAACGCTGAAACTTGGCAACATGTACATCAGGCATCGACCAACTCACATGGCATATGCGGTTTAATATTTGTTTATACTTATTTAAGAGTATTTGCAATTTATGGTGAGTTTTTTTACGTGTGTTTCGCCTTTAAACCAATGAACCTGCAGAAGAAATAGTAACAATATATACATATTTATATAAGGTAGGTAAAAACATAACTTTAAAACAGAAATAAAACACGCAAAAAACAATAACAAACATTATTAAAGTCAAACCCTATGTATTATGCATATGTTTTCTGTTTTATTAATATAATATTACCTATTGGCTCGTTTTGATTTACTATTCGATTTTTTTTTTCAGGAATGCATTAATTACAATGCCAGATAAATGTTGTGTTCCTAACTGCACTTCAAATTATCCGAGCAAAGGAGGTTATGTTCCAGTATTCAGATTCCCAAATGAAGAGAAACTTCGCCAAGCCTGGATAAAAAAATACCACGCAAGCACTGTCAACCTTCAAAGTGGGCTGTGGTTTGCATACACCATTTTCATGAACGTGATATAATAAAAGTGGAAAAATGCAAGGATTCGTCGGGAGAGTGGAAGGAACGTCCTATAGATAGGTTGAAGTTAGTAACAGGAGCATTCCCTACAATTTTTCCTGATTTACCAGCTTATTTGTCAACCCCAGAAGCAGAGAAGCGGAGGGATCCTGAAGAACGAAGAGCCAGACAGACTGAAGCACATGCTGAAAAAAAAAAAGGTTTTCTTGAAAAAGACATTATTAAGGACTTCTCTACGTTTACCGACAATGTTAGTGTAAAGTCACAGTTGCTAAAGGGTTGGTTTACTTATTATAATATTTATTACGTAATACTTTATCAGTGAACTTTCGAAACCATACCACAGATAATAGTTAGTGTTAAAATAAATAATGATATGAATTGTGAGGTATATGTCAATCAGAACATAGTAGCTAGAAGTGAACTGTTTGACATATTAACAGGAAATATGAAACTCACCCGCTGGTCTCAGTTAGAACAAATTTTGAAGAAATATAAGTCTGTTGAGAAAGACTGTGTAACTGCTCAAAGTGTCCAATCTGTGCTATTAGTTATTAGGAACAAATTAAATTCACTTCTTTTATTATTGGGAGAGTCCAGTGATATACAACCGAACATTGAAAGGCAAATTAAATTTGCAATTGAACATTTCAATTTAATTTGTAGCGAAGATAAACATTATTCAATTGATTATATTTTATGGGCTTTTATGTTGTATATGCACTCTCCAAGTTGTTATGGGGCAATCCGAGAAACATCTTGGATTGTTTTACCACATATGAAATATTTGCAACATTTGACTTCTTTGTTTTCAGTGTCTCCAAATTCAATGACAAACAATGAACATTTTATCAAAAATGCCATAAAAAACTTGACAGAGAGAGAACGTTTAGTTAGTTTACAAATTGATGAAATGCATATCAAACCACAGATTGATTATAAATCAGGGCAACTGTTCGGATATGCTGCTAACCAGCAAAATACTGAAGCTAAAACTGTCCAGGCATTTTTTGTTTCTTCTCTATTTGGTAACTTCAGGGAAATTGTTGCTCTTTACCCAGTAAAGAATTTGACAGGCAAAGATTTATATGATATGATAAATGTTGTAATTGATTTATTAAGAAAGTGTGGGTGCCATATACTTCCTGTTGTTGCAGACAATCACAGAGTAAACAGAAATATGATGGCACTACTTCAGGGTTCAAATGAAGGGTATGTTTCAAATGACATTGATCCACCATATAAGACATTTTTTACATACGACTTCGTTCATATTTTTAAGAACATTAGAACTGCTGGATCAATCAGAAAGATGCTTCTCAAACATTGATTTTTCCAGATTTTGAAGACACAGACACACTTTTGACTGCAAAATTTTCAGACCTTAAGCAACTGTATCACTAAGGTAATAATGTCAGTCCTCTCTTGAAAGCTGCTCATAAATTGAATCATAAATCTCTGTACCCAAGCAACTTAGAAAGACAGAAAGTTTCATTAGTTTGCAACATTTTCCATGAGTCTACTTACAGTGCTTTAAACGCTGAATTTCAAAGTCAATCTGGTATTGTGTCAACTCCAGGTACTTGTCAGTTTCTATTGATAATACTGCAGTGGTGGACAATTGTAAACGTGAAATCCAAGCTGTTGGGTACTATGAAAAGAAATGAATTGGCGAATCCCTTTTATAGTGTTGGAGATGCCCGCCTTAAATTTTTAAGACAATTTTTACAATAGTTGCAAAACTGGGAGTGCATTAGAGAAGGTGACTTAACTCCTGATACTTTCAGGGCTTTGTTTCAGAGTACCTCTGTGTTAATTGAATTTATACAATACAGTTTGCAAACTCTTAATGTGGAATTTGTACTGCCAGGAAAGTTACAAACCGACAATCTTGAGCAACGCTTCAGTTGCTATAGGCAGTTATCAGGTGGTAACTACAATTTTTCCTTTGTACAAGTCTTAGAGGCAGAAAAAAACTCAGAATGAAATCTCTTTTAGGTATAAAATCAACCAAGTATGGAATTCTAAAATGGTCCTCACAAACATTTGAAGCAGCAGAAAATATAGACCTAGAAAGGAATGAAACTGTAGATGTAGCTCCATTTTTAGTGTCATCCAAGATCCCGATACTTTTACATTTGAAGCTGATACCTCCAGCCTTTTGTACATATCAGGTTATGCCTCTTTCAAGGTATCTTCAAGGTTACAGTGTCCACTTTGTATTGATTACTTGGTAGGGAAAGAAACCAGCAATCAAGATATTTATTTTGACACTTTGAACCTAGGAGGACTTACTCTTCCTTCAGATTTTGTAATTTGCATTGCAAAAATTGCATACTGCATTGTAAATGCATTGATTTCAAGGGGTACAAATGAAGAACAATTTGTAAAATGTGGAAATCAGAAAAAATTGTTGATGTTACTCTGCAAAACAGTTTTGTGTGGTGATGCTGGTTTTGTAAATGATGTACGCCCATGTGGTATGGAATATATTGAACTTGCTGACAAAATACTTTCAGTCATTACGAACATACTGTTAAATAATTATTCAAAGGCCAGGAATGATAACATATCTGCCAGTAAACCAGTGTATGGTAAGAGAAAGTTACAGACATTTTAGAAAAGGATGTAAAAAGTGTGTGTGTCTAACGCTCAATATTTAACGGTGAAGTCATTCTCCTTCTTTCTTCCCAATATTTAGATGTAAGGTCCATAAAATGTTCCACAGTTTCACAGATTTTTTAGATATTCCATGTCCATGGCATCTTCTTTGTTGCACAATAAACATTTAATTAGCAGAGTCCAATAAGCTGATTCGATGTAGATGTTTTGTAAGACAGTCGTGACCAGTAATCAGTCTGAACATAGCCACAGTAGATTTTCGTGGTAGATCAGAAATGGATTTTAAATCTTGTAGTAAATTATTCCATCTTGAATTTTGATGTTCACTTGGAGAATTAGTGTGGTAATTACTGGTAATTTTCCTTTCGATAACTCGTTTTATGAAAACTGTAGTTCTTCTTTACGTTTTTTCTAGTTCCTTTCTTGACCAACATATCAGATTTCTCATTACCATATATTGCACAATGGGTTGGGATTCATTGGAGAACTATGATATTATTTAAATTTTGAATGTACCTTAACATACAATGGATTTCCTTAATTTTTCTTGATATAGCAAAAGTAGTTGTACTAACTTCCTGGATTGCAGCTTTGGAATAAGATAAGACAACTATATTTTTGCATTTCTGTAATCAAGGAAAAAATTTTTGGAGAGAGGCATAGATAGCTTCAAGTTCACCATCAAAATTTTAAGTTACATTTACCAACATTTTTATAAAATGAAAAATATGGACAAGTAGCACCTGCTTCTTCATCTGGATTCATGAGTGAGTCATCTGTGTAAATATGTAACCAATCTTGTGTTAATAATGTAAAAAATGTAGGCCTAAATAAGGTAAAATGTAGGTATTATAGTCCTAGGAATTGTAGGCCTACAGTATGTGTTTGAGTTTTGCATATGATGTAATTGGATATAGAAATTGGAAATAAGATTTTAAAAATGCTAATAATAAAAACATGACTCCTTGTAAGTTATTTATTGCGACTTTTCATAAATTGACATTAGCTTACTGAAGTCTGAAGAAGGTGGCCTAGTCTAACTGGATCATCATCATCATCATCATCATCATCATCATCATCTTCATGGTAGGCTGTCTCATGGCCTGTTCCGACTCAGAGAATCTCTCCATCTGGTTACCGGACGTCCTACGTTACGATAACCTTTTGGATTATAATTTAAAACCTGTTTTGTTATAGAATTATGGTCCATTCTTTGTATATGATTATACCAATTAATTTTATTTGTGTATATTTTCTCTTTAAATCATATATTCCTAATGTTTGTCTTATTTCATTGTTGCTCTCTTGGTCACGTAAGGTAAGGCCTGCTAGGTCCAAAAGAGTGGATGATGCTGGGGTGGGTGTAGGGATGAGCTCCTACATCCTATGAAGTGCCCCAATAGCAAGCGTCTTATATAGCTTCTCTCCACTAAACTCTCCAAGATGTTTCTCGGATTGCCGCATAACAACTTGGAGAGTGCATATACAACATAAAAGCCCATAAAATATAATCAGTTGAATAATGTTTAGCTAATGTTGAATGTCTAACTGGATAAACCCATTAATTCTGGCTGGAAAGCAACGTAGGCCTAGGATCTACATAAGGTAAAATGTATTTAATATACACGCTTATGACCTGTGTATGAGTTTAGTATATAATATAATGAGATTTTTTTTATAAACAATGGAAAACTATAACGTGCGAAATAAGAAGAAAAACTGACACGGCATAACAGTTACGAACACTCGTATTAATATACAGCACATTTATTACGAGTTGACATTATTCTAAATTGAAAAAAAAAAAAAAAAAGATAAAAGGAAAACTTTAATTTGTTGAATATATATATATATATATCCATCTATAATTCGTAACATATTATATTTTAAGTGTTTGGTTATAATGGTGAGTATGACTGACAACAGCAGGCGACACAGTGTTGCCAAGATGAACCTTCCGACCTTCTACTATAGTCGACCGTGATTTAGGAACATCTTTCTCTTCATGCCGATGATTTAAGGCTGATTCAGTTCTTAGAGTTTAATACCTCGTTTCATTACTACACTAGCACGTAATATGCAATCAGTTTCTCTATATGATTATTATTATTATTATTATTATTATTATTATTATTATCATTATTATTGTTGTTATTATTATTACTATTATTATTGTTATTATTATCATTATTACTATTAAATCAATAATAGTAAATAACTGATAATAACTGATAATAGTCATCAAAAGATTAAAAAATAAATTAATTTGTAATTGTAATTTATAATTATTTTATCCTTCAAGGGTAGATATAGGCATATATATTCAGGCACGTATATAATAATTATGGTAACACTTTCCGATAAATAATAATAATAATAATAATAATAATAATAATAATAATAATAATAATAATAATAATAATAAAACCTGTTATGCCTGTGTATTCAGGGTAATGCCCTGTAATGTCGCTTCTATATACTACTACTAATTGAACCGTTGAGCAAAGCAACATATTACATTTTCTCCGACAGAACAGCAAATAAATTCCTCTTCCCATTCTGTACGAAACCTTCTGTTCCTGCTAGAGACGAGGGTTTGTAGAGCGACATAGTACCGACACTGCTTACCTTCAGTGAGAGAGACAGAGCGCAATGTACAGGAAACTCCCCTTACTAGTATGAATGTCTTTGATTACACGATGTAATCACGATACCCAGTTTGGTCTCTGCTGATGTAGGCCTAGATGTTAATAACCGGATGTTGTGTGAATTGCAGCGTTTGGACATTACCTCTATCGTAAAGTGGCAATAGAAAATAAAGTCTGATGATGATGATGATGATGATGATGATGACGATGATGATGATGATGATGATGACGGTGATGGTGGTGGTGCTGTATCGCTGCATCTTACCAATTTTATTGGTAGCTGATACTTTATCGCTGTTTTTACTGTGAGAGCAGTTACTCCAGAAGCCGCACAGCATTATAGCAGCAGGTATTGACGCGTGACGAAAGAGATCAGCTGCACTAACACCAGATACCCTCCACACGTTCGCGTTCATTAATTACTTGTAGCCTCCAAGATCGATCGATAAACGTTAATTTCCCATGAAGTAAATATAACTTCGGGTGGGTGCACAACAGATGACAGCATCTCGATATGAATTCCTGAACTGCTCAATCTATCATAATATCTCTTCTTTTTCTAAGTATACTTAATGAATGAGTAAAACTTCTTCAGTTTTCAGCCTATATTCTCCAAAGACGAAACATCGTTTAGATTTACGTTTTAGTAAATGATTTAATATTCAATTGTCATACTATGTTATTATCCAAATTGTGTGATAACGAGACTGTAGCTACATACTGGCTTAAGGGGACACTCAACTTAAAAATTGGAGAAAAAGTGTCATAGAAATGAAAAATTAAATTTCTACACTAATTTACGTGACAGAACTAAATCAATAAGCAGAATTCTTCCCCTATTCAAATGCACAAAGCCAAAAAATAAAAAATGATAATTAAAAGTGATATTTCAATTAATGATTGATTAAAAATTGAAATATTTTTTATTTTGAAAAGTATTGGATTTAATGAGCTGATATATTGCATGTTACTTTCCATGTGTATATTAAACTTTTTCTCCAAATTTGAAAAAGATTGGTCAAATAGGAAAAAAGTTCCAAAATATAGTTGAGTGTCCCCTTAAGATTGAAAGTTTGTTCAGGCTTTTAGGGTTGTCACCAGAATATTCAACGTACGAATATTATGAGGGCTTGCATATAATTTAATAATAACAATGGTAGAAATTTAACAACACACGTCCATACCTGTGGAGTAACGGTTAGCGCGTCTGGCCGCGAAACCAGATGGCCCAGATTCGATTCCCGGTCGGGGGAAGTTTTTTTTATTTTAGTAGATTATTTTACGATACTTTAGCAACATCCTAGGTTATTTAGCGTCTGAATGAGATGAACGTGAAAATGCCGGTGAAATGAATTCTGGGTCCAGCACCGAAAGTTATCCAGCATTTTTTCATGTTGGGTTGAGGGAAAACCCTCGGAAAAAACCTCAACCATGTAACTTGCCCCAACCGGGAATCGAACCCGGGGCACCTAGTTTTGCGGCCAGACGCGCTAACCGTTACTCCACAGGTCGGGGGAAGTTACCTGGTGATTTTTTCCGGGGTTTTCCCTCAACCCGATATGAGCAAATGCTGGGTAACTTTCGGTGCTGGACCCCGGACTCATTTCACCGGCATTATCACATTCATCTCATTCATACGCTAAATAACCTAAGATGTTGATAAAGCGTCGTAAGATAACCTACAGTACTAAAACAAACAAAAAAAATTAACAACACACGAACAGATTGTTACTCCTCAATCTTCTTTACTCCATATTACAGCCCATGCAGGGCCTCTGACTCTCTTGAGAGTCTACTCTATCTGCTGCCTTCAGCTTCCATTTTCGTACCCCCAAGGTTCGTATGTCTATTTCCTTGTCATTCAACCACTTCAGTCTAGGACAGGAACTTGGAAACGCCTGTATTACGTGCTCATACTACAAGCAATACAAATCCATCAAGGTTGACTTTCCAGCAAGATAAAGTATAATCATCGCTCTTAAGAAAAAGTTGTGTGGGTTCTTGAGAGCACGCTGTGCAGGCGCTTCCACATCCCTGGTCTAGAACTATTCACTTTCTTTCTTCCTCCTGGTTTTCCAGCGAAGACCTGTTTAATCTCCTCTATATTTATTCTTACTACTGTTTAATCCATGCAATTCGTCTGCTTTTTATTCATCAATAATTTGAACATACTGTATTAGTAATTTCGTTCTACAGAGAAAAAGAGAAGGACAAGTAGGTGGAGAGACTAAAAAGCACAATAAAATTAGACGACAAGTGGATTTGAACTTGTAGACCTTTAGAAGGCAAATTCAGAGTTTTACCACATCCTTCATTTTAATTAATCAAATGCTGTGACACTCAGTGAATGATGTGCTGTTCATTTAGCCATACGAATCGCTTATTTTTTAAATTATTTACTTTGCTGGTAAAAAAACAGGCTGCGCCAGGCCTGGCGTAATTTCAGCAAAATGTTTGTGGGGACGAAGTTTGCAGTGGTTATGCACAAAGCTATATCTGCTCCGAAAAACCACAAAGTATGTTTATTATGCCTGGTGTATTGTAAAACTCAAAATTAAACGTTTTATAGTACCAAGTTCCAATCAAATTCAGTGCCCTTACTAAAGCTATTCAACGTAAACAAAAATATAAATCAGACGTACGTCACATGACATTACAATAATGAAATGGAAAGCTAAATTCAGTGTATAGTATTTTCATGTAAAATTCTGCTAACTGACAGTAAAAATGTTCAGGTTTTCTGCAAATAGTTATTCAGGTTATTACACTGGCACACATATTTTACTTTTTCCCTATTTGATATTTTCAACATTTATATCCGCTTTTGCTTTCTCTGCAGCCGAAAGTTTTGTTTGTTCTTAAAGAAAAATGTATACAAGAGCCCCTTTTTATATTTTGATATGATTGGCCCACTCTTACTAAAAAGGGAAGTTTTAATGAGATCATGTTGAAATCTCCCTTCAAACTGCATGTATCATTAGATCTTCTCAGCAAATAAATATAAAGAATTAGCTAACCATACCAGACATAAAATTGAGAAATTAAATATAAAATAAAAGATTATAGAAAAATTGAGTACCCGCGGCCTTTAGTCGTGTTCACTCACCTGGCGAACGCATTGAGTCCACAAGGTCATCTTACATGTCACGTGACAACGTAGGCGTTAAATCAGATGGCAACGCAACCATCGGTACTCTCTATACTACAAGTACATGCCTTGATGCAACATTCCAAGTAAGTTTCCACGTCCTTATAGGTTAGTACGGACAGCTAATCCTATACTTTAAATGAGCAATTCTTACATATTTGTATATTTGTGAATATTATCTAGAGACCCAGCTTAAATATTTTGATGAAATGAGTGAGTCTACCGTTTTTGAGTGCGTGAAAAAGATTTTACTAGGTCTCAACTTTCGGAAAATTTATTTAGGGGGTTAAATAACCAGATTTGTGGAATTATATTTTAAAAATATATTTAAATTTAGATTTCAGTTACTTCGAAACTCATGTACAGTGTTGCCAACTTCGGTGGTTTCCCGCTGAACCTGGTGGTTCTTAGGTAGTGTTAGGAGGAAAAAAAAATAGCATCAGTGGTGAGAGAAATTTTTAGAAGTTTTTAAAGATTTGTGCACATTTTTTTTGTACTTTCGTTTGCGACCTTAACGCTGGAGACAATGCCAGTAATAGATCTCAACAACAATTGATAACAATTCGTTTACTGCGTTTTGTGGTTCTCTTGAATGACAAGAAAGGAAAAATAAACTGAAGGATGTTTGACATTTGGTCCGTGAACAGTGTTGCCAATTCAGCAATTTTCCAGCTATATTTGGCGTTTTTTCTTGTTAGTTTAGCGTAGAAAACTAATGGAATTTGTTTTGCTGATATAGGAATTTAACGGGTCTTTTAACACTCGCAGCGGAAAAAAAAGTTATTTATATTGCTAGTATAACATTTTCGCGAATTGTGCAATTTTACACGAGTTTTGAAAAATTAAGTTGGGAACACTGTCCGTCAACAGTTGCAGTAAAGTAAAAATTGCAGAAATATTATAGCCATCTGGTGTCTTTTAAAGATTTTTAGTCGCTGTGGTAATGCCGGTGTTGTGATTACGCTATCCTTAGTCAAGGGAAAATATAAGTGCCGTTCGTTCAGAAATTTAAAGACGACTGGCTGGAAAATATTAGTTTAAAATACTGACTTTTAGACTGTCAGAGGGCATTACTATAGCAAGGTATAAATTTTGTCGAAACAATTTGAAGGCAAAATTTAATTATTTAATTCACTAAGATAAAATATGCAAACAAGACGAAGACTATGGTTATCGGAAGAAAAATAAAGAAGGTAAAAGTCTGAATTCTAAATGAGCCAGTAGAGCAAGTGGACAATTTCAAATATACTTGGGGTGTACTATAAACTGTAACATGAGCTGCTGTCAGGAAATCAAAAGGAGGATAGCAATGGCGAAGAAAGCTTTTAATAGAAAAAAGAGCATCTTCTGCAGACCTCTTCAAAAAGAACTAAGGAAGAGAAGAATAGTGCAGTGCTTTGTGTGGGTGTGTGGAATTGAATTGGGCAGAAATATGGACATTACGACGAAGTGAAGAAAAGCGAATACAGTAGAAGAACACAACAGAAGAATTCGCACGTTCTTCAATTAGCAAGAAAAATTCTGCGACATCCGTGCAGTGTGTTTTACATATAGTTTCGCAAAGAACTATCCAGTTGAGTACAGTATTTATTTAGGCGTGATAGATGGCAAGAGAAAGAGTCCTTTTCGCCGATCTCTGTCTGAAGAAACCTTGGACAAACTTCACTTTGCTTTCCAGCACAGCCGCCAAAAGTCAACCCACCAAGCCAGTCGGGAGTTGCAGATACCATAAACAACCAACTCCAGAAGCCTGTATAGGAAGGTTTATGCATGAAACCGTATAAACTCCAAACACCCTTTGCTCTGAAACCAAGAGATTATGTTGCGCGTTACAAACTCTGCATTGATGTTCTGAGTAGGATTGAAGACGAAGAAAATTACTCATTGGCTTAATACCATACATCAATGGCAAAGTGAATAGGTACATATAAAGTCCTTATTTGGGGGGGGCAAAGAGCCTTCATGTAGGCATAAATCATGTAAGGGACTCGCCAAAAATGAATGTGTTCTGTGCCATTCCAAAAAATAAATTGTATGGCTTTTTCTTTTTAGTGAAGACATAGTCAAGAATAGAAATTATCTGAACATACCCCACGTATGACTTTTCACAACAGCTATAAGAATAAATTCAAATCAACTTTACAGGGAGTTATACCTGAAAATCTTGATTTGCATAGCTATAAGAATAGTCCCGATGATTTCGTTTCACAACACGATCGGGCACCGTCTTGCATCAACATGTGTAATAAAGCCGTGATCAACAGCTTCAATACTCTGTGACGCCATCTGTCAGAGCAATCACGCTCCCTTTCAAGAACATGGTTCATGGTATCCAGAGCTTGAGTGTGCGCAGGTGGGCGGACATGCTTCAATCGAACTCTACAGTGACAGTCTTTACATATGATTTTGTGCGTCTGATATGCTACATCCGAGATATTATTTTTAATTCATGTTGAATCTTTCATACACTACTTTTAACAATTGAATATAAATAATTGATTAAATGGCGATCTTACTCGTGTTAATTATGTAAGCATGTGCGGCTTACAGCTGTTTCGGTGCTATTCGACACCATCCTCAGAGCCTACTAGATCTCGGCGCTATCTCAACTTCGCTGCCTGACCCACACAACAGGCAGCGAAGTTGAGATAGCGCCGAGATCTAGTAGGCTCTGAGGATGGTGTCAAATAGCACCGAAACAGCTGTAAGCCGCACATGCTTACATAATTAACACGAGTAAGATCGCCATTTAATCAATTATTTATATTTTTAAATGTTTATTTTACGACGTTTTATCTACTGCGGTAATCATATAGCGTCTGAATGAAACAGAGGTGATAATGCCAGCAAAATGAGTCCAAGGTCCAGTGCCGAAAATTACTGAGCATTTGCTCTTTATGGGTTGAGGGAAATCCCGGAATAACTACAACCAGGCTACTTGTTGATAATTATGAAAGTTAATCTACAACACCAATTGATATTTCAGTTCTTTAAAATGAAAGTAGGTATTATGTTGACAATATAACTTATATAAATACAAAATTAAGTTATTGTAACAATTTCAATGGAGCAAAATACGCGACAGCTTGTCTTTCAATTATTGTACAGAACCGCAAAGAAAATTTGGGCAGCCTGAATTTTCCAAGTTCCAGTTATAACATACTGCGCATGCTCAGTAAGCACCTGGCTAACAGTGGTGTCAACTTAGCTATTTTGTAACTAGATCTAGCTCTTTTTTTTAGGTAGCCCTACCTATTTACCTACTACAATTTCTATACTTTATATTGGAAACAAAGTTTAGCTATATTTTCCGATTAATTTAACTACTAAAATTAAACCATTCAGCATTGCTAGTATAGGAGTTTAGCTACATTTATAATATTATGGTTGTTACTTTTTCATTGAGACATTTGACAACACTACTGCCGATCATCTCCTTCATATCTGTCACTTACAATGATATAATATTCTGAATAATGACGCAGTAAATTTATTTATTTAATTTTTTCGTATGGGTGAAATTGAACCCACACAGAAGGTATTATTTGGTAACTGTGAAAGACAAAGGATGCTGATATCCCAAACTGTGATGGATAGAAAGAGTCGAGGAAGTTGTGAGGACTTCTGAGCTATAAAAATTGGATAAGAGTAGCTAAAGATGGGAAAAGGTGGCGACATTTGAGGAGATTAGAGTCCATACCGTACTGCAGCGTCAGAGACGATGATGATGTTGGCCTTTTTAACATTCTGGAGTACCTTACAACAAATTAAACAATTTGCCATTGCCTTCATGAAGAAGAATAACTTTCCTGCACTAATATAAATGTTGCACACATTAATGATCTTTCACTAATACACTCATATATCTCTTCCAAAACATAAACACTCACTTCAATATACAGGAAAATTGTCATGCAAAAATTAAATTAGAATTTAACCAATTCTCCAAAATACCTACTATACAAGCCACCACTGAACTGTACTAGACTGCCGCTGCGCTATTGTTGTGTTCCTCTAAAGATGTTCATCTCACCTGACCTTGCTCCGACGCCACAGTAGGGTATTTGGCCGATTTAGGCGGCCAAAATTATTTTTATACTTTAATTGAGTCTAAAAGTTCTGTCTTACTAATTTATTGCATTTTTAATTAATCGTTAAATAAAAAAATGAGTTTAAGCTAAATATTCATGCCTATTATTACTTAAAATATGACTGTCATTGATCAACAAGACAATGATAAAGATGATGACGATGACGATGATGAGAGCTATGGTTCATCAGAAAATTTAATTTGTTATGTCAGTAGATTCTTTGACAAATCTTATTCTATTAGCGCGACAATAACATGGCGATGAGGAAGTAGGTTCTACCAGGTCAACTTTTTATTTTGCCACAAATTAGTTGAAGTAGTATAAAATAACTCTGAGAAATATTTGTGTCGGGATCATATAATTATGAAATCTCTGTTAATATTGAACTTGCTGTAATCCGTCACATCCCCATTTGCAAATTAACACCAATGAGTTATTTTCGTCTTCGTCGCGAAGCTACATCTGCATAACCAGCTGACCAATAGTGTAAGGAAACCAACTCAACATACGACTTCCTAGAAGATTGTGTGGTCGTGCAGGAGTCAACGACAACGTGTGGAGAAAATGATCGCCCAGATCACCTGACTTAACTCCGTGTGGATTCTTCTTGTGGGATTTCGTATGTGATAAAATACTTATGCTGCCTCTATCAACAACTTTACTCTTAGTGACACAGATAATCACAAAATGTCTTCGACTCTTTCACAAGTGACACACTCCGCAAAGTCTGTGAACTGTGTACAAAATTAAGGGTTGTTGAAATGACTGTTGAGATTTAAGTTTTAAATTCAGTAGCGTTCAATTTCAACATATAAAGATGTTTAGAGTTCATTCAGCATTGTTGCCATATAGGTAATAAAATCGATAACTTCTTGTTGATTTCAGTTTTGAACTGCAGAGTTACTCCGATAACATGAGACGATGATATGGCAATAATAGAGTATTGGTGGAATGTAATTGAGAGGGAAACTGAAACTTCACAGTTGTTTTCTGCTTAAATATTTGTCACCTTCATCCAAATTAGAGTCAATGAACCTCGGACGGGGATCGTATTAACCATTAAATCTACCGTATCTGCGTGTCTTTTCCTATTTATTGACATACCTATACAATAAAGTATGTGTATTACAGATTTCACAGTTCACTTAACATAATTTCCGAGGAAGTTAAATCGTCCGTGTTCAGATTACAAGATAATTTTGAAGACGGAATGTGTTCTGCGATGCAACATAAATTCACGACTGACTGACTTCACATTTGCACATTAAACTTCAACTAATCACTTCGAAACAGAAATTCGCCTCAGTGAATTGCGGAAAATACCGCGTAAATATGTATCAGATACATATTCAAATTAATAATGTAATAGTTCGCAAATATTTGTGTTTTGAGATTAAATATAGAGTAGATCAGCAAATAACGTCCAGGTTACACCATAAGAGCTGTAATAAATATTTCAGAGAACATAGATACATATATTTTGTTATTCGTATAACATTTTAATTAGTATTTCAATGAGTGAAAGGATTTTTAACTTCCTACATGCACATGGGTGGGCAACTCGAACTGTGAACAAACTCAGTCAGGTAGAACGAACTCTGTGCTAGCTGCAGTACACGAGGGCCTTGCAACAAGAGTGGTTGTTGGTTCGCTTGCGTCTACAGTGATTGGCTGCTTGTAACTGCAGCGGCTGCCTCGGTGTGTGCTTTTTTTGTGCCAAGGTTTCTAGCACCTTGTGAGTACGAGTTGCCCACCCATGCATGCATAACACTACATAAATAGAACCTCAGTGCCATTAGTCATCTCTCTTAAATCTTAAAATTAGAAGAAATAAAATTAATCAAACGGGAAGGATTTTAGCTCCTAATGATGGAAATTAATATCTTTTCAATTAAATACACTTTTAAAATTTGTGTTGCTGTCATGGAATAACAGAGAACAATCATACATGAAAGTTAGTTCACATTCGACAACTCTATTCAAAAAGAAGTGTAAAGAATTATTTCGACCGAATGGTCAAAATTTTAGAGCACACATTCTTACAAACACAAAATTAAGCACGATGATAAAAAAAGGAAGTATAATGAAAAGCTTCATCCTTCCCATCTTCATTTATAAGGCCTAGACGTTTGTTTAAAAAATAAATAGGAAAACAGAAATGCTTTTAATTAGTTTATTTTACGATGTTTAATCAACTACTATGATTATCTAGTATCCGAGTGAAATGAAGGTGATAATGCCAACGAAATGAGTCCATGGTCCAGCTCCGAAAGTTACTCAGGATTTGCTTTTAATAGGTTAAGGGAAAACCTCGGGAAAAACCTGAACCAGATAACATGTCCGAACCAGGATTTGAACCCGGAGAACCAAGAAGAATGTTAAAGACGGGCCAGAGGATAATGGAGAGAAAGACTCTAATTGTCAATCTGAAAAACAGAATTAGGAAAGAAGAATTTAGGAAGCTGACAAGTGTCAAAGATGCCCCAACGACAGGTAGAAACATTAAATGAAAAAGGGTAGTCCATTTCGTGAGAATGCACTACCTCAGATGGACACACAGCAACAGCTTGGGACCCAAGAATCAACCACAGCAGACTATGATAACTAGGGACCGGATTTTTATGTAATATCAAGGTGTGAAATATATACATATTTATGTAAGAAAGATAAGCTGAATATGTACCAAAATATGTAAAATCATGAAAATATTTAATATCAATATCTGCGCTGGTTTATATTGTTAAGCCTAGATATATGTAGTCTGGTACAATTTTTAATTTTCTGTTCTTCATGACGATTTCTACTGTTTCTGGTGCTCTTCCGTAGTTTCTGAGTATCATCATTTCTGTCTTGTCCACATTTCTATCAAATTTGTTTCTATTGCATCATTTTACCATGATGTTTATTGTTTCTTTTAACTTTGCAAGGACTTTAGACCCTACTACTATGTCGTCCGCTTATGCGAATGAAATTATTCTCTCCTTGATTTTTACAATACGGAGTAGTTGTATGAGACAGGTTGCCTTTTGTTCATTCATATTTACAGTGGGCGGTATGGGATGAGTGCCTCTTTTACTTCCTGGAACTTGGATGATATGTTTCGTCCCGAAATATATATTTTCTCGGGTAGGTAAAAAGGCTTATTTCAAATTGTAAACTTCCCCAGCAGCAGTTTTCTTTTTCCTTTTAAAGAAGTAAAAATGAATAAAACCCCTAAATATGTAGATTTATGTAATACCGAGCTATAATCTGTAATGTGGGGTAAATATGTAAAAATATGTAGTATCAAATTTTAATATATTAATGGTAATTACAAGATTCGCAAAGATTTATTATTTATATACGGTTAGGTTCAAAGGAATATAATATGTAATTAATTACATACAAATCCGATCCCTAATGATGACAGAGGAGACGATAGGCTAACGACTTGAAAGTCCACTTTGGTAGCAACTGGTCATCCAAGACAAAGGAGGGACTGGAGAAGTCAATTAAAAGAAGCATTGAGACAAGCATGAGGATCCTTCCCAAAGTGCCTACTCGGGATTGTCAAAATAGCCGCCTTACATAAGGAAAGAGAACCTTGCCTTGAAGGGATTTTGTGTGCTCTCCTAGTCCTAATCCTAATACTCATGACGCGAAATTTCTGGAATTTTCCACCTTGTCATTAATGCGAGAAAGTAATTTTGTATTCCTTGATAAATCTGTGCAAGGTTGTTAGGAACCTTGTATCTTTATCCTGGTAAAAGTTTCAGTAAGATATCTTCAGTATTTTCTGAGATGATGGGTCATTAAATAAACTGATTTAACATTGGCGGTGTAAGTTACGTAATTTCCCCATAAGAAGTTATGAGATTTCTCTCAATTTTGCGTAGACCTTTTTAATGCTAGTACTGCAACTATAGTTCGCTTTACAGACTCGGTCAGATGGGGACTATGTGTCTTAGTGATATCTCTTCGCATTTTGAATTTGTATCAACATTAGGTCATGAAATCTCAAGTTTTCTTTTAAGTATTTAAAACCGAATTTGATTTCTTATTTTCATCAGGAAGTTTTTTTAGCAATTATTTGGTATATCTGATTTACATTTAGCCTACCATCTAAATGATACATCTACCTTTCACAGTAATGCATTATCTTCTTATGAGAAAGATTTAATGTAATAGCTGATCTGTGCGGAAATCTTCCGCAGTATGTTATTAGCTTTTGGGTTTTGTCATCTACGATATTGGAGATTTCCCCCAAAGCGTAAAACATACAAAGTCTACGTACTCTTTTTCTCCATAAAAGCCCGAACATTAAAACATGATTGTTTGCAGGTATTTTGCTCGTTTATTACTTATCATGAAAAAGTGTGAAGAGTTAATATTCTTTGCATTGAGGTCCTTCTTTCATGGTCTTCTGGTTATCCCGTTTTATATTTCGACCAGTCCTGGAAAACATGTATCTTGTTGATCTTTATCAGAAAAAACTTATTAAGATGTCCAAGAATTAGAATCTGTTCATCTCCGTCCTTCATGTACAATTAGCCTTGCTCACATCTAAAAATTAATCCATCCTTGAGAAAAAAAAGAATTACAGAGTAATAAAAGAACCTGTAAACAAACTTAATTTAGTGTAATAACTTCATGGTAGGTTAAAAAAGTAAATCTTACCTGCAACTATTTCCTATTTTCCAAACTTTGGAATTTCAAATATATATTTTTTCTGAACATATATATTTCCAATGTTTGCCTTATCTATGCTCTCCAAACCAGAAGAAACTGAATCCGACACAATTTTACGTCGAAGAGCAAAAAATAATAAAATCGACAAAATAACGAGGAAGGATGGAGTTTCTCTCTCCTTTCTGACGTGCAGATGTTTACAATATTGTTATTCCCTGCAGAAAGGACATCAAAGACTCGTGACCTTTCTGTAAAAACTGAGAATTTCAAAGCACAGTACCAACATTCTTTATTGAGATACTAGTGGGCTGTCTCTGTGGGCAGCTCGACCTACCCTAACATAACCGCTTTCAATATGAAACTAATTTTCGTAAAGAAGTTGACTCATGACCTTTCTGCAATGACCGATTCAAATACTGTTCCTTGCATCATAATAGCACATGCATTCATACCGTTGGTGCGGGATTCGTTTTTCTATTCCTGAAGCTAAACCATAGGAAATGTAACCATTTTAGAACGACGAAGTAATTACATTCTCCGTCAGTGTACTGAATTCTATACTTTGCTTGGAAAAGGTGATTCAGAAATGCTTTCATCTCATTAATCAGACCTATGTCGAAAATTCACTGGAAAGATTTGCGGTTTCCGCACTGTGGAAACACAATATTGACGGCATAACCGGTATAAAGGACGAATGTAGTACAGGTTCATTACATTCTTGTATAACGGAGTTCTCTATTGTCAACATCGTTTCCTAAAATTACCTGAATATCGTTTGGTGCTTTATTTATGTTCAAAGACCAAGTGTACTGTGCGGTCAAGTATTTAGCCGTATCTGCAAAATACTGAACTAAACGCCTTGAGTCATTCTTTACAAGCGCAGAACGCATGTAACATCAGACCTACCAACCTAAGAATTTAACAGGGGATACCTATCCATTTTAATAATAATAATAATAATAATAATAATAATAATAATAATAATAATAATAACAGCCAAGGAAGGAAAACATAACATTGAACACGAAAGCTATGCGAGTAAGTCTACATCCTCGAGATTATGCAATGCGAACTTTTACCCATCATGCTTGTGCGCTCTACCTATCGGATTATGCTATGAACTACTTGGCGCTCGAGTTAAAACGTCCGATGCAGACCTCTGTATGCATGTAAGTTGATACTGTAGTTCTGTAATTTAACCACAAACTGATAATCTACAGCAGCGACCTGCTTCCGATACGGCTCGTCTCTTGGCCGCAATATAACAAATAAATAACTACAGGCAAAATAAACATAGTAATTATCAATATATTCACCATAATCGTCCTCTATATCGCAAAACATTTACATGGTTCTTATTTTCGCAGTAATGGAAAACATTTACATGTTTTTCTTTTTCACAATATCGCGAAACATTTCCATAGTAATTTTTATGAATTCCCAAAGCGGTACAATGGCTTTTATTGTTTGCAACGCGCTTCCACAATTTTTATTTATTTATTTCTTTAGTTTCGCAAAATTTTTCTATTGTTTTAAATTTTATGGTATCGAAAAAAATTCCCATGATTTTTATTTTCATAGGATCGTAAAACATTTGCATGTTTTTTTTTTTAATTTTATATAGTATCGCAAAACATTTCCATGTTTCTTATTTTTATAGTATCGCAACACGTTTCTTAGGTTTTTATTTTTATAGTATCGCAAAACGTTTTCGTGGTTTTATTTTTATAGTAACGTAAAACGTTTCCGTGGTTTTTATTTTTATATTAGCGTAAAACGTTTCCATGGTTTTTATTTTCGTATTATCGTAAAACGTTTCCATGTTTCTCATTTTTATAGTATCGCAAAACGTTTTCGTGATTTTATTTTTATAGCAACGTAAAACGTTTCCGTGGTTTTTATTTTTATATTAGCGTAAAACGTTTCCATGGTTTTTTATTTTTGTATTATCGTAAAACGTTTCCATGTTTCTTATTTTTATAGTATCGCAACACGTTTCCTTGGTTTTTATTTTTATAGTATCGTAAAACGTTTCCATACGTTTCCATGGTTTTTATTTTTATAGTTTCGCAAAGTATTACAATGGATTTTATTGTTATAGTATCGCAAACCGCTTGCATTGTTTTTATTTCCTTTTTTAGTTTCGCAAGACATTTCCATGGTCATAATTTTTATTGCATGCCAAGCATTTCTATGGATTTCATGTTTATAGTGTGGCAAAACCTTTCCATAATTTTTATTTTTATAGTGTCGTAAAACGTTTCCATAGTTTTTATTTTTATAGTGTCGTAAAACGTTTCCGTAGTATTTATGTTGTAGAATCACAAAACATTTCCATCGTTTTTATTTTTATATTTTCGCAAAACGTTTCCATAGTGATTTTATAGTATCACAGAACGTTTCCGTGGTTTTCATTTTAATAGTATTACAAAACTTTGCCATGGTTTCTATATTTATAGTACTGCAAAACGTTTCCATGGTTTTCGGTTTTATAATACCGCAAAACGTTTTTATGGTTTTAATTTTTATAGTATTGTAAAACGTTTCCGTGGTTTTTAATTTTGTAGTACCGCGAAACGTTTCCAAGTCTTTTATGTTTATAGTATCGTAAAACGATACCATTGTTTTTATTTTAATAGCAGCTGTCACAAAATATTTCCATTCTTATTTTTATAGTAGCCTACAGCAAAACTTTTTCATTTTTTTTTTTATTTTTATAGTATCGTAAGACGTTTTCGTGGTTTTTATTCTTATAGTATTGGAAAACATTTCCATGGTTTTTATTTTAATAGCATCGTGAAACATTTCCATGGGTTTTTATTTTTATAATATCTTGAAACGTTTCCATAGCTTTTATTTTTACACTAACGCAAAACTTTTCCATGGTTTTTATTTTTAAAGTATCGCAAAACGTTTCCATGATATTTATTTTTATGATACCACCAATCATTTTCTTCTTAATTTCTATAGCACCGCAAAATATTTCTTTGTCCTGAATGAACTGAAAAGCATTGGTGATAGACATACGTACAGAAATTTTAAATAGCGAAAAATATATATTATTTAACGAATCTGGTATTCTGAATTATCGTACTCACGTGACGAAAAAGTCTGTGCCAAAAATTGTGACAAATCATTATGTTGACAAAACGTTAGTGACGAAAACCCCTAGGCCCATAGCAGACATACTACTTGTGCATCAGCTGGATATTTAATGACCACGTGGCCACTATGCAACTGCAATGTTATTATAATGTAAAGCATGTCTCTACTTGCCAACGAATTATACCCTATATTTAAAATATTTTTCTCTAAAGAAGTGGATTTTTTCGGCACGAAATCGAAAAATACGAAATTCGTTGAATTGAAATATGTTAACATTAAAATAGGGAAATAAGCCAGGTGGCAGAAAATAGTTCCCTAATATTGAATATTTTGTTTTACTAGCGTTCGTTATGGCGACATTTTAATTATTGTATACAGAAATGAGATGACACAGTCAGCATGTAAACAAGAATACTCTCATTGCGTACAAGAGATAGTTTTTGTAATCCTAAAATATTAAACGTGTATTTTTTACTTGTTTTTAACGACACTGTATCATCTACGAGGTTATTTAGCGATGAGATTGGTGACAGCGAGATGATATTTGGTGAGATGAGATTCGTCATAGATTACGTGACATTTGCTTTACAATTGGGAAAAACCTTGGAAAAACCCAACCAGGTAATCAACCGGGAATCGAAACCACGTCCGAGAGCAACTCCGGATCGACATGCAAGCACCTTACAAGTACCATATTAATATTGTGACAAGGAGCGCTTATACAAATTTTGGCCACTCGACCGCAATTACGAGGGCCGTAAAAAAACTAAGTTCGCGAGGGACCATTAACAGAAAGAAAACACAATCTCATTGGAGAAATTTATTGGAATAGACACAGCAATTGTTGAGCTATTTTCAACATATTCCCCATCTAAATTGAGACATTTGTCACATCATGGGATCGACAGAGAGGTGCAAACGGCTGTCAAACGCTGATCCCAAGCGGCTGACTTCTACGACACAAGGATACGAAAATTTGATCCCATGGTATGACAAATCTCTCAATTCCAATGGGAGATATGTTGACAAATAGCGTAACAATTGCTGTATCTATTTCAATAAATATTTCCATGCAGTTATGCTTTTTTTCTGTAAACAGCCCCAGGGAAAATCACTTTCTGGACGTCCTCGTAATTGTGGTCGAGTGGTCAAAATTTGTGTAAGTACTTCTTTTGACATTATTAACATGGTGGAAGAAAAAATTACCTTTTTTTATCTGCCCCCATAAGAATGTTTGCTTGTTAGCTGACTGAGCTACGCCGGTGGGTGAACGTCTGTTTTAAATTGTCATTATTTGTTTCAGGTAAATGCTATTAATTCATCAGAAATCCCTTTTATATAATTCTATATAATACTGGTTTTACACCGGGGACAGAACAACTAGACGTCACTATAGAAGAGCCCACACACAGCAGAATTGTTCGTTGCACTACAAACTGAAAACGTAGACCACCTACTTTCACTGATCCAGCTGCGCTCTCACAGTACAATAACTTCCGTTCTGTACCTGCTAATGCGGGAGGAGGGGGTGGTCGAACAGCTTAAAAGTAACGGTCTCCAAGCTTCTAGATGTTATGTCTCCGGTGTAATATACCTTTCCCATTCACAAAACTCAGTAATTATAGGCCTAATTGATATAAATGTTGCTGATAATTAAATCCTATTTAGGATACTTGTCTAGAAATGCGCTGAAAAAGTGCAAAACCACTTGAGAGACTAAAATTTATTAGTAATCCCTCTCGAATACAAAGGTGATATTCACTATTGACAGCATATATCGCACCCTTAGAATAATACTACCGTAACTCCTAAAAATTAAATTTTGAATTACAGGCAGTTTCATAATCTCTATTTTTTATCATCTATCAAACACTATAACTATCGTATCTCTGCAGTAAGTTCAAGGGAAAAGTCTGCAGGACTCATACAACAGTTCTCACTTTTTATAATGTTTAACTTTACGCTAACAAACAGTGTCATAATAATGTCAGTTACTACAGTCTTGCTATTTGCACATAATGCAAAAATGTTTACATTTGTTGTATGTAGTAACTCCAGTAAACATGGATGAATGTTACCTTTACAGTTGTTTCTCACTGTTTCCCCACTAGGGTTTTCCATTCTGTGGATTTTTCAATGTTGTGTAGGCCATATGCTGATATACTAGTAATAATACAGTGTCGTGCAAAACTTGTAAACTTATCTTCCAAAGTAGAGGATTACTAATAAATCATTTTGGCTTCTAGAGAATGTTCTCTTAATACATCATGTTCAAGTAAGTATGATAAAACGAAAACAACTTCCAAGTGCAAACTTAAAAAACCGTTGATGAAAACAACGAAGATTTACTATTACTTCAAAGCGGTAATAATGAGGTATGGAATTTTATTTTCGATAATATATGACATTACACAAAAGTATTTTATCGTTGGACAAACACACAATGCTGAAGATTCTATGTATTCTTACGTACAAAAACAAAGTCTTAAAAACGGTCCTGTATGCACCTTCACAATAGATTGTCATAGTGCAATGTGCAAAGAAGTCTGGAAAAACATATAAAACAAAATAATTAAATTGTAATTAATTCCAAGATTTTAAACAATGTTCTGTGGAAATTTGAAAAAATTTCATCCTCTATGAAATCGAAGACTCTAATTCAGCGGTGACCAAAGCGGGTGTCGAAATTACATCGTGTAATCACAGACATTCAAACGGGTACGAGGAGTTTCGAGTACATTGTTGTGTGTTTCATTCACGTACTGAAGGCAAATAGTGGCGGTATCATGTCGCTCTACAAACTCTGTCTTTACAAGCAGTAAGAGGTGATTTCGTAAAGAATAAGAAGAAGAACTTTTTTGTTGTTCTGTCGGAGAAAATGTAATATGTTTACTTTGCTCAACGGTTCAATTAGGAGTACTGTATAAAGAAACATTAATTGCCACGCTGAATAATAATAATAATAATAATAATAATAATAATAATAATAATAATAATAATAATTATTATTATTATTATTATTATTATTATTATTATTGACCACTAAGTAGTGTTTCTATAATTCTCCTGTACGTGCATGAATATTGATATTTTTAGATATTCTCCCTAGAAGGATAAAATTATTAGGTTTTATCTAAATTTTAATCTTCTTAATCTTTAGATGAGGATAACTATTTATTAGTCATTCATTTAATAATAATATTGCAGAAAAACTGATTCAATATTATGTGTCAACGAAATGTTAAACGCCAGGAACTGACATGTCTTAAATCATAGCCAAAAAGAGAAAGATGAGATAAATAAATGTAAGGAAGTCAGCTACCTAATGAGGTTTGAAATATCTCGTGCTCTAAAGTCTTTTAATAGAACAGAATTCCACAAAAGAGTAATGATTGAAATAGCTTAAATAACTTCTCCATAAGAAGTTTTTAATTTTGAAAAACTACGAATTTTTCGACCAAGTATCGAGAGAAGAATTTAGAAAATTCCTGATTACATTCAAGAGGAAGGTTAAAGAAGAAGTAAGAAAAATCGTGTATTATTCACTGGCTCTTGATGACAGCAGTGACATTACTGATACAGCAAAGCTTGAGATTTTTATCCGCGGGATTGATCAAGATGTTAGTATAGGAACCACCACTGGTTGTAGTTTTCATGCCAAGTAGCCTATCTTTCCTCCGTCTCCTTACTTCATAGGCTGTCTGTCGCATGTAATCATTGTAGCTCGAGTTTTGGTCACCGCTGCTCTATATCATGAAATGGAATTCAAATAGGCTACTAAAAGCCGCAAACGACTGCAAATTCACAGTATTTTACACTACAGGGTTTGATTATTCCATAGCACTGACCCTAGGAACAACAAAGAGGTCGAAGATCTAACGGTGCAATGTTTATCAGTCCAGCATGTTATATCTGAACTGAAAAGAAAGTAAGCATATTGTTTCTGCGTAGAAATTTAATGATAATAACAATAATAATAATAATAATAATAATAATAATAATAATAATAATGTTTTATTTTCGCTGGCAGAGTTAAGGCCATAAGGCCTTCTCTTCCACTCAACCAGCCTTAATCAATACAATACATATTTAAATTACGAATATTTACACTACACTTAAAAGGTTCTCCACCAATATTCTTCAGTTAAGTTTTAACGACTAGTAGACTACATATTTATTTAAATTTAGATAAACCTATAAGGTAAAGTAGTAACTTAATTTATGAGCTAATTTAAATAACAATAACAATAATAATAATAATAATAATAATAATAACGGCTTTATTTAACCTGGCAGAGTTACGGCCGTATCAATTATAATTAATTTGAGATTTGAGATAGCTAGTAAAATGATGAAAATTAATTTAATATAAGCTTACTAGAACTATGTTACAGGGAGAAAAAAAAAAATATATATATATATATATAAATGTAAAATTTATTTCTATAATGAGAATATTAATGTAATTGCCATTAGAGGTTTTGTAAATCTATTTAGAGAAATTAATGATAATAATAAGAATGGTCAGATGTTAGTTTCATCATATGTAATAAATATTAATCAGCCATTAATTTGTTAAGTAAGAATTTATGTAATTTTGACCCAAATCAAGTTATTGTGCAACAACCCCTTACATCATTCGGTATCGAGTTCCAATTTCTAGCAACTGAAACTGTATAAGATGAAGAATATAAAGAAGTCTTGTGGTAGGGTATAATGAGTAAATTGTTATGATGAGATATTGTACTTAGCTGGTGATATGCGGATAAATTTTGAAAACGAGAAGCCAAATAGATTGGGGTAGCGGTGCGCAAAATTTGAAATAAGAGAACAAGAGAATGCAGGGCTCGTCGATCGCTTAGCCTTAGCCAAGACAGAGTTTGGAAAGACGGGGAAACATGATCATACTTACGAATATTACAAAGATAACGGACGCACGCATTATGCACACGTTGTAGCCTGCTGCTCAAATTTGCATTTAGGTTAACACCAATAATTCGCCATGTATATAATTTGTCACGAGGTATTCTTTGAAAAACAAGGTTTACAGTCTCAAATAATGCTACAGAAGTATTGGAGAGTGAATAAGCTCTGTTTCGTCTTAGACCTCCTACTAGAAAGGCCTATCTTCAGTAGACCAAAGCCACTGAAAGTCATCACCTTTATTCCAGTTTCAGCTTCCATTTGGCTTTAGAACAGCAGCGATGATTTCGCAGTATGACTGGATGCCTTGTCCATATGGATGTATGCTTTACTAGGACTCTACCATAAATCCGTGGGATGTCTTGAACGTACACTGTCTCAACACCTGTAAACTTCATTGACCAAAGTTCTGCTGGCCAATCTCTTAATTTTCAGTTGACCCCGGGAGCAATAACCAGCCACCACCAATGAACAGTTTAGAAACCTTTTCCTTGCATTGTCTTATGAAATTAGAGCGGTCTTTTTTCCCCACGCTCCTGATAAAATATGTCTCGAGACTTATTGGTATCATCAAAATATATCCATGCTTCATCCAATGTCATCAACCATTGCCATTTGCCGTCTGTGAGATGCTGTTCATAGAGTTTTCTTGCGTTTGCGTACCGCTCTTGAATGCGTTTCCCCAGATAAGCGGTGATCCGTGCTTTGTATTGTCTTGGTAAATTTAGACGGTGCGTCCTACAGTTCGGGCCTTCCTTGGGTTAGGGGATTTTCCCTCAGAACTTCAGACTGCACTTCCTTCATTATGTTGGGGGTGAGAGAGGGTTGAACTCTTCTTCTTTTAATTTTTTCCGGCCGCCCTCTTTGTTCAGGGGCTTGACTTTTACATCGATTAATCATCTTACTGATGGTGCTTTTAGAAACAATTATTCCAGATTCTTTACACTTTTTTATTATGATGGAGTGGCTGCATATACTATCCTAAAGTTCATATAATGTGTGTAGCCTTTCCAAAAAGCAGTTAACTTCATTCTCACAGAAAGTTCAAGAAGCGACTACAATAGACATATCGCAAGAAGTGATATCAACCCGTGTTGTGTATGAGTCCCAACTCTTCCATTTTAGTGTGCTAACACAGAGTGCATGCTAAATTCGTTTACTTTTATCTGCTCCAATCCTCCGTATTCTCCACTCTTTCTGTTTTTTCATAACCAGAGACTCTCGTGAAGAAAAATACATTTCAGCCGTTCGAATTTGTTATGTTTCTTTGACAATGTTCAGCTCTAGCTTTCGTACATAAGTGTTGGTACCGCCATTATTTTATATAAAGTGATGATCAAAATTTCAAACGTGGACCACTCTAATTGCTTTTAATTAACGTGTTGCCAAATTTATTTGATGATAGTTTGATTTAGTTTGGACTAAAATCGAGAGGTTGCAAACATAATCCTCTAGCAGGCCTGCAGAATCCGTAAGTAGGGAGACTATGACGTCAGCCCCACTTCACTTCTATTGGGGATGATCGACTTCCGCGTAGAGTTATTTAGGCCTACATTCCTTTCCCGTGCAAGGTCCAGCAGTGGCGGCACTGTAATTTTCAAAAAGGATTATAATAAATTCATTGCATTCATAATACGTTATCTCGTTTTAAGCTCTACAATTATGCTAGATTTCCTGTCGATATGTTCTTTGAGATTTATTTGCACCTAGCCTGTTTTAGATTTTCGAAACTTTCCTCCTATCATCACCTACGGAAACATAAATTTATAGCATTTAAGTAATGAGCTTTGAAATTCACTATTCATTTCAATTCAAAGTGAACACAACGAGTGACGTCCTTAATTTAACAGTATATAAATAAATAATCAATATAGCCTGCAGTTCGTAATAATAAACTTACCCGAAAGTTTGTGCATTCCATAATTCTTAATATGGACTTTGTTGAAATGTGGTTTAATATTGAAATGACGAGTAGAAATAAATTGGATGGGACACAGTAAACAAGCAATTCTTTCGTCTTCAACAACAAAATAATCATATTCCCATTTCCTTTGGAAGTAGTATTTCTTCACGGGTTTAGATTTTGCCATGTTCCAGTTCTTTTTAAACTGCAGTATGCGTATTGTTTATTCATTTATTTCTTATTTATTTATATATTTATTTATTTGGCTGGAGTGCATTACAATGTTGAATGACAGCATTGACATCCGGTCATATAGCTATCACTCACTTATCAAAGTACACTTTATTTATCGTCCTATTACTAGTAAAACCAGTTAACACCAGTAATGCAAGTTTTATAAAAACAGGAATTGAAACTTTATTAATCCATGAAAAATCATAGCTAATAAATTCTTCAACTAAAGTAATTGGATTCTTGCCAGCATGCAACATTTCGGACTTACTCCATTTTAATAGAATACAGAGCACGGAAAGACAAGTTGGGGACTGTACTTAACTTATTTTACACAAAACGTGGACTTAATCGGCTTTAATAGTAATAGGACGATATATACATAGGTAGACCTTCTTACATTATATGCACATATACATTTTAAAATTTATTTTACATCTCTTTTAATTTATTTATTTCCCTCATTAATTTTTCTCTTACTTTCTAAAGGTATGTTCCTAAGGATTTTATTATCGGTTCATTATTGTATACCTGCCGCCGCGAGAATGAATGTTGATGCAGCCGAACATAACTAGAACGCTATGATCGCACTAGTAGAAAAGATGGGTGGAATAGAAGGGATGGTAAGGCAGTCGCTCTGAGGAGCTACAGTTCTGCAGGTCTATCCTTTAGAATCGATAAAAGAAAATTTGGAAACACAGGAAAAGTTCGTCTTTCGGTTGTGTCCCCAGGTAAACCGGAACCAAACCTAGATTCGCAGAATAATAAGCAGTGCTCTAACAATAAGTCACAGGAGGGACCTTTCAAGCACTCACATTATGGAAGGCGCTGTACAATACAGAGTACCCGCTTCCCGAATTCCCTGCTATTAGGTAATTGCTTCATCGTTGCTCGGTGACAGGTTATATCGGCCAGCGCACGTATTAGCTGCAGCGTAAATAACTTCTTCTTTTGAAATGTTAATGGCTTTGGAATAGTGCCAGTGGCTTAGCCAAGTTTCGAAGCCCTGAATCCCCTCTATGCTGCTATGCGTCATATGAATCTGTCTGGCTCTCAATCAGACATACTGTACGCACCGATGTTCGCTTATTGACTGGTTGTGTAAGACCCGACCCCAGGACCGTCGACGCATTTATATTTTGGTACGCAGCTACCCGCTTGTCAATCTCGACAATTGATCAGCGATCGCAAAGCCCAACCTCGATATTTAATTTCCTAGTCTACCAGATATCCTAACATAAGGCAAAAACGGCTACCGTTGTGGAGTAACGGTCAGAACGTCTGACTGTGAAATGAATGGGCCTGCATTCAAATCCTTGGTGCGACAAGTTACCTGGTTGGGAATTTTTTCCGGGGTTTTCCCTCAACCAATTGAAGCAAACTGCTGAGTAGGCCTGACTTACTTCTGGAGTTGGACCTCAGACTCATTTCGCCATCATTAATTCACTTAACATCATCATCATCATCATCATCATCACCACCACCATCATCATCATCATCATAGTCATCATAGACCGGAACTTTGGCAGAATGCCTTTTTAAATGTGTTAAATCTATAATAATAATAATAATAATAATAATAATAATAATAATAATAATAATAATAATAATAATTCTTTATTTATACTGGCAGAGTTAAGGCCATAGGGCCTTCTCTTACACTCTACCAGATCACAAAGTATACAATCAGTGAAAAATTTAACAAAAAGTTGAAGAACAGAATACTAACATATTAAAAAAAATTATGATAATAGCATAATAAATCGACACTAAACAACATGAAAATAATACCATAATAGAAAAAAAAATAAAGTAAAATACATTGAAATATAGTAAAAGCAACTCATTTCGTACAAATAATTAATATGAACAATGTAAGGAAGAATATAACAAAATGGAATGTAATAAAATAATAAATAAAAGAAAAGAAATACGAAAATCAAATACAATTCACAATAAAAAGGGTATGATGATAAATTCATCTGGTGATAAGAGAACAAAAAGGGGAAAGGAAGGAAAAAGATATTTATATATTTTTACAAAACTATCGCAGAGAAAAGGGCTTATAACTGAAAGGAATCAGAATTGAAAAAATGCATTTTGAAAGTAAATCTATACGAATTATACCTTTGTGACTGAAACGTCACAGTTTTATGTTGCTCTTTTCTGCATTTTAATATAAATGCCTAATTTACAAAATAAATGTTTTTTTGCCTTTATTTGATTATTTATCTATTTTTTATTAATGTATTATTAAAAATTGCCTACAGGTATATTTTAATTTCTATAACCGCTACAATGGAATTGCGGATCATCAGTGTGGTTTCTGGCATAATAGATCGACTATTGATCAGATTTTTTGTATTCGACAGATATTGGAGAAAAATGGGAGTATAAGGGTACAGTACATCAGTTATTCATAGATTTCAAAAAGGCGTAAGACTCGGTTAAGAGAGAAGTTTTATATAATATTCTTTTTGAATTTGGTATTCACAAGAAACTAGTTCGATTAATTAAAATGTGTCTTAGTGAAACTTACAGCAGAGTCTGTATAGGCCAGTTTCTATCTGATGCTTTTCCAATTCACTGCGAGCTAAAGCAGGGAGATGTTCTATCACCTTTACTTTTTAACTTCGCTCTAGAATATGCCATTAGGAAAGTTCAGGATAACACAGAGGGTTTGGAATTGAACGGGTTACATCAGCTTCTTGTCTATGCGGATGTAGTGAATATGTTAGGAGAAAATCCACAAACGATTAAGGAAAACGCAGAAATTCTACTTGAAGCAAGTAAAGAGACAGGGTTGGAAGTAAATCCCGAAAAGACTAAGTACATGATTATGTCTCGTGATCAGAATATTGTACGAAATGGAACTATAAAAGTTGGAGATTTATACTTCGAAGAGGTGGAAAAATTCAAATATCTTGGAGCAACAGTAACAAATATAAATGACACTCGGGAGGAAATTAAACGCAGAATAAATATGGGAAATGCCTGTTATTATTCGGTTGAGAAGTTTTTGTCATCTAGTCTGCTATCAAAAAATCTGAAAGTTAGAATTTATAAAATAGTTATATTACCGGTTGTTCTGTATGGCTGTGAAACTTGGACTCTCACTTTGAGAGAGGAACAACGATTGAGGGTTTTTGAGAATAAGGTTCTTAGGAAAATATTTGGGCTAAAAGGGATAAAGTTAGAGGAGAATCAAGAAAGTTACACAACGCAGAGCTGCACGCATTGTATTCTTCACCTGACATAATTAGGAACATTAAATCCAGACGTTTGAGATGGGCAGAGCATGTAGCACGTATGGACGAATCCAATAATACATATAGAGTGTTAGTTGGGAGGCCAGAGGGGAAAAGACTTTTGGGGAGGCCGAGACGTAGATGGGAAGATAATATTAAAATGGATTTGAGGGAGGTGGGATATGATAATAGAGACTGGATTAATCTTGCTCAGGATAGGGACCAATGGCGGGCTTATGTGAGGGCGGCAATGAACCTCCGGGTTCCTTAAAAGCCAGTAAGTAAGTAAGTAAGTAAGTAAGTAAGTAAGTAAGTAAATAAGTAAGTAACCGCTACAATGAAAGTGACTTCACCGAATGTATGTTATTGTCTTTCAGTCAGTTCATATTCTCTTTGCAACAGTGAGTGCTACCGTGCAAAAATGTATAACAGTAAGCGTTTTAATTATCGCTTCTGTTTATTTGACAAGGCAACAAAGAGTGCGGGTCTACGTTATTTTTAACGGTTATTTTTCTTTCAGTTTCCATTGCGACGTTGTTGTAGCTAGCTAAGTATGTCATATCGCAACATATCAGTACAATCAAACACAAAAATGCACTTTCCAAGGCTACTGGGAAGAAGATTTCTTTGTTTCCAACAGAAATTGCAACATCGAGTCGAAAATCCCAATTTGGATTCGACTTATGTAAAGCTTTTCTTGCTGCCGAAATCCCCTTGTGGAAAGTGCAAAGTTGTGGGTCTAGTGCAAGGTTTTTGTAATTGCCTTTTATTGCGTATTTTAGCTATTTAGCCTTTTTGCCAGTCTATTTTAGTGATTCATAATGCCTAAACTTCCGGTCTCTGATCATCATCATCAATACTACAGCCCAACTTCAGTTTACGGTATGGCGTGCTGTACTTGTACAAGAGCGCAGCCTTCGGCTATCCAATCATTCACAGAATAGGAGTGGTAAGCACACTGCAGTGCAAGCCTTCGGGTCCCTCCTCCGTAAAAGAGAGAGAGAAAAAAAAGAAAGGCAAAAACAGTATCGGTTTAATACATTTAAGAAAATTCCAAAGTTCGGGACTTCGAAACCGGTATTGGGAGACAAAGTCTTAGCATTACTGCCTATTGAAAGCGAAACAGAGCTGAGATCTCGTGATAGACAAATAACATGTAAATTTAATACATTCCTAATTGAGAGGGCTCGAGGTAAAAATTAACCATGTCACATTTACTCTACCACTCACAGCCCAGTCTACCATTTGATAACTCTAATAATAATAATAATAATAATAATAATAATAATAATAATAATAATAATAATAATAATAATAATAATAATATTTTTTTCTTCATTAACGTTTCTCATAGAATTGGAATTCGATATCGCTAGGCTGGCAGAAGACAAAAAGTCTTAATTAGCTGTAAGTTCTTATCTGGAAACGAAAGAATCCACCCAACCATCGAACTAGCCAGCCAGCCAGTTAACCATCGAACTATTTACCAAATCATTCAGCCAAACAGCATGCCATTCAACCAGTTAATGGACCAATAGACTAATCATCTAATAAATTAATAATGGGCAAATTCCTACACTGCGTGCAGGACTGAAACGGTGTAGACAGTTCATACACGCGGAACCGGTTCTCAGTGAAAGTGATATCGTAACACGTGAGGATGGGTTAAGGATTAGCGAGCTGTTTCGATGTGCAAAGAAAGTGAATATAAATTACATATACAATAAATAGCTTTAATAGTTTAAACAATAAAATTATTTATACTGTATATATCTTTATTGTACAGTACTTTAAATATAGCTACTTAACTCAGCTGGACTTAAAATGTCAAGAAATATCTCTAGCAAAACATAACACTAGAACTAAGTAAACTTACTTCTACACAAGTTCATCATTACGAAGATATTTAAAAGAGCTTCGCGATTTATTTTTATGATATCTCCATATTCAATAATATTGTATGGTTTATAATACCCCTCTAAATGGAATTTTGTAAAAATGGTAATAACGTTTCCACAAACTGAACGCCATGCCTATTTTCTACCTCCGAAAATAAATAGTAACTTTCCAAAACATGGTTTAATTCAAACCCAGAACATTCTCCAGTATCACTCGTGCTAGCCATACTGTAACTGACTCACAAACGTTCTGTTTATACAACATTGATATTATATTATATTGTATTATATTATATTATATTATATTATATTATATTATATTATATTATATTATATTATATTATATTTCGCTTTTTAAGTGAACGTTGAATAATAAAGCCCACAAACAAACAAAATTAAAATTCTATAAAACAATGGCAGTTCCTACCCTCCTATATGGGAGTGAATCTTGGATTACCACTACTAAACATGAAAGTAAAATCCAGGCAGCTGAGATGAAGTTTTTAAGGAGAGTAAGGTGATGTACTAGAATGGACCAGATAAGAAACGAGGATATCCGTGAAGAACTGCAAATCTACTCCATAAAAGAAAAGATAACTAACAATAAGGAACAATGGAAAGAACATATAGAAAGAATGGCAGAGAGTAGATTACCAAAGAGAATACAAAACTACTTCCCAAGAGGAAGAAGAGATGTTGGACGTCCTCGGAAGAGATGGTCCTAGATCTATTAGTGAAGACGGAACAGGCAATTAATGCCTAAACCAGGAAGTGAAGAAGAAGAAGAAGAAGAAGAAGAAGAAGAAGAGAAGTGCTGCAATGGATGTTTGTCATTCAGCAACTTAGCGAAAGAAGAAAGTCAAGAGCGCCTAATGGTTAGGCAATCGCCAGAAAAGTTCAGACGGGTGTTGTATTCAGTGATGCGGCGCAAATACACACAAATGCCTATCTCGGTTCTCTAAACCAATATACTATTACAATATCTTACCTGAATAAAACACGGCCGGCAAAGTTATTATATCCTTTAGAATGAAAAAAATAAATAAAAGCTGGGAAGTACTGTATCCTCCAGTAATAGATCTTAATGGAACAGTACAAGAATTCGTGCGGCCTAAAAATATTACAGGTTATTTGTAGCCCAATTTAATTCTACTTTGCTAGTCATCTTCACGGATCATCTTACCACCGAGGGTGACGAACTTCACTTTCCACATCCCCCCTTCAAAAACTGAATTCGAATTTGTCAGAATACAAGAATCCAGGGTGATCTAGATCAGCGGTAATACCTGTGCGTATGCACTTCATTAATTAATTAATTAATTAATTAATTCACACTTGTGGTACGTGAGCCATTGCTGGGTGGTACTTAAAGTGTGAAATAAAAATACAAATTACGTATCATAAAATGTAAAAATTTATAGCCGTTGCCAAAGTTTCAAACAATGAAAAAGTATATAAAATGATTACACTTTTTTCTAATATGTGTATGAATAATTCTAATTATTTATTGGTCAATTGCACCTAACCAATAGACGACATTAAGATATATGGTTCATATGCAGAGACTAAGAGGAAGACAGAAAATAGGAAATATTGGAGAATGCTGGGTTTGCCCTTGGGCAGAACACTATGAACGAATGAATGAATGCACCAAACCACGTAAACATTAATTCACTAGTATTCACATAGCTTAATACTAAATGAGCTCAGAATAACAAGTTAAAAAAATTTCGTAATATATTATCTAACGTAATAAAAAGAGAGAAAGCTGATTATTTCTCCATAAAATTAGAAAAATATAGCAATAATTCTAAAATGTTTTGGAAAACTGTGCGAGAAGCGGGAAATAATGAAGTAAATAAAAAAGAACAATTTAATGAGATTGTTTCTCGAAATGGTTTAATCTTAAGTGATAAAATACACATTGCAACAGAATTTAACTCGTATTTTACAAACATTGACTTGGATATTGTATCGTCTATAAAAAATAACAATTTCCTTAGCAATGTAACTTCAGTAAATGCTTGTATGTATCTTTATCCCGTAACAGATGAGGAAATAATCAATATAGCCAAAACTTAAAAAAAAAATTTATCACCTGGTCCTGATAACATAAGTGCTAAAATACTTACGATGGTTATAAATTATATTGCCAAGCCTCTAACTCATATTTTTAATTTATGTTTTCTAAATGGCAAATTCCCAAATAAATTTAAAAATGCAATTGTGAAACCTATTTTTAAAACAGGAGACAAAAGAAATATGAACAATTATAGACCAATATCATTACTTTCATGTATTTCAAAATTACTAGAAAAATGTATTAAAGTTCGATTAATGAATTATCTTGATAAACATAATATATTAAGTGATAATCAATTTGATTTTCGAAAACAATTCAGTACAGATAATGCAATATATCAAGTTACAAAAAAAATTGTTAGAGAATTTGATGAAGGTAACAAATATATTGGTATTTTCCTGGACATAAAAAAAGCATTTGATACAGTGAAACATGATATCTTAATTGAGAAATTAGACTTATTAGGAATCAAAGGTAATGCTTTAAACTTAATAAAATGGTATCTTAACGACAGAATTCAAATAACGAAAATTGACAATTATTCAAGTGAACCTTTCATTATTAATATAGGTGTTCCCCAAGGCACAGTTCTAGGCCCTATTCTATTTTTAATATATATTAATGGCTTATTAAAAATTGACTTACAACAATACAATGGTGTTCACTATTCTTATGCAGATGACACAGTTTTACTTTTTGGTGGAAAAACCTGGTATGATGCATATAATAATTCAAATAATGGACTCAAATTAATAAAAAAATGGTTTGACATAAATTATCTTTCTATAAACGAAAATAAAACCATAATTATTCCATTCTCATTATCTGAAAAATGTAACAAACCTCCTACATCTATATTAAGTATTAAATTACATAATTCTGATTGTCGTCTTATACAGTGTAATTGTCCGATTATTAAAGAGTTCTCTGAAGTTAAGTATTTAGGCATAATTTTCGATAATCATTTAAAATGGAACCTACACATTAATTACCTTTGTAATAAATTACGTAAAATAGTATATTATTTTGTTTTATTGAGGAATTACTTGTCAATAAGTTTATTACGTACAATACATTTAACTTTATTTCAATCGGTAATTATGTATGGAATTATAGGATGGGGTAGCTCATTTAAATCCAATTTTAATTCACTTTATTTATTACAGAAGAAAATAATTAAAATATGTCTTCATAAACCTATTGATTTTCCATCTCAAAATTTGTTTCTAGACTTTAATGTACTTAACGTAAGACAAATTTATTATATTGTATTAATAAAATTCATACATAAAAATCGAAATAATTTTGAATTGTACTCTCATAGTTATGAAACGAAAGGTATGAATTCTTTAAGATTGTTTGAACCAAAATGCAACACTGTTACAGTATTTAATCATAGTAGTAATTTAGGCCCGAGAATATATAACAAATTTATATTTAAATATCCTAATCTTGTCAATTCTAATAGTTCTAGTTTTAAATTTAAAAAGTTATGTACAGATTTTATAAAAATTGAAAAATTGTAAATTTAAATTTATACACCATAATTGCAAATCGTACTGTATAATTATTAATTATAATTGTATTGTATAATTATTAATTTCAAATCAGGAATCCGCCCCTGAGCACGAGTTCTACACTTTCAGGGGCGAGCTAAAGTTTCTCTGCATATTTTATATTTTATGTTACAATTATTAGGAAAATAATAAATAAATAAATAAATAAATAAATAAATAAATAAATAAATAAATAAATAAATAAATAAATAAATAAATAAATAAATAAATAAATAACTGAGGATTACATTTTAACTATAAATTTTATATCGCGGATTTGAAAACTCTGCACAATCCGCAGTTACTGTTAAGTAGCTGTCTTGGACGGACAGCTTATTTTTTATTTTCTTTTTAACTTGGTTATTTAACGACATTGTTATTTAACGTCGATGGAATTGGTGTTAGCGTGTTGGCGAGATGAGGCCGAGGATTCGTCATAGATGATCTAACATTCGTCTTACGGTTGGAGAAAAGCTCGGAAAAATCTCAACCAGGTAATCAGTCCAAGCAGGGATTGAACCCGCGTCCGAGCGCAACTCCGGATCGGCAGAAGCGCCTTAGCCGACTGAGTTACGCCGGTGGTTCCATATAGCTTAGTGTTATCTATCACCTGATATCTTATTCTGCCCAGAACTTTTTTCCCCATTCTCCATTCCTTCTAATGTATCTTTCAGTAGGCAGTTTCTTTAATAGTCAGTGACACAGCCAACTCCTTTTTCTCTTCCTGATCAGTTTCAGCATCATTCTTTCTTCACCCACTCATTCTAACACAGCTTCGTTTTTCATTCTGTCTGTCCATTTCACACGCTCTATTGTTCTCCATACTCACAACTGAAATGCTTTGAGTCGTTTGTCTTTCTTTTGTGGTACTGTCTATGTTTCTACTTCTATATATATATATATATATATATATATATATTGCGCCTTATGTATTACATTGTTAATGATATTTTTCCTTCTTTTTCTTTATTGAATATATTTACTATTTGTTTGTACAAGTATTTACAAGAGAATTATTGTCTTCTATCTGAATTGGTTGCTTGGAGAGCCGTTGCAATGGGTCCGTGATAAGAAAAGTAAAACATATAATGCATGCAAGAAAATAAGTAAATCTCTCTAGTAACATCATAATCAATGCAAGAATCCGATTAGTTGCCAAGAAAATAACATCAGAATGTTGTCATTTAACTCATGGCCGTTCCTAAGGAAGTGACGTCAGATAACGTCCGTAACATTTTACCCATTTCACATTCGAGCATAAGCGTTTTATGTTAAAAAAAAAAGCTATTAGTAGAATTTAATGATATTAAATTGCGATCGACGGTTAGTAAAAACGGGGATAGGTTATGGTTCTTCAAACAGTTTTAAGTAAAAATATTCTTATGATCATGGGTCCGATTTCGTACGGTTAAAGATCACTTATTTAGTAAAAATGAACGCATCATTATGAACTCCGTTCCACCATATTATTTCCTGTATGATGACCTTGTTAAAACGCTTTTCATAAGCGTGACTACTTGGGAGGGCGTATTATTGAAATTAAGGTAACAGTACTTATGCTGGCATACTGAATGTCAAGTTCAAGGACAAATTATTAGTGACGCTTTCGACATGTCAGTCACACGGTAGCGCAATTTTTGTACTGATGCAGAGAGAGGTATATTTGAAAATCTACTGCAGGCATCGACTTAGGCTACAATAACAGTACTTGCGTCACAAGGCAAAAGAAAGTAAGCACCAAAACATGGATTTTTTTGTTATACTTAATTCATATACGATTTTATACTTGTTTCGATGTTGGTACTCTTGAATTACAGGCATGGGTAGTTAGTTGGGTATAGGTTACTTTTCGTTGTTCAAAGGAAGTAGGCTAAGTCAGGGGTTCCCAACCAGTGTGTCGCGCAGCCCCATGGAGTTTGTCGCGAAATTTTGGAATTGAAAAATAAATTTTAAGCCATCCAGAAAGTCTCATTACAATGTATTTTGTATTTTGTTTTATTTACAACGAAGTCTTTGATATGATACATTTTATTTTGAGACAGACTTTACCAATGAAACTTGAACGCCTGCAACAATGCTCAGTTTAATTTTTCTTCCTGGCGATAATAGGAACGCAAGTAAACACCTGCAACAAAGCTTAGTAATTCGTTTACTCTCCCCACTTAGTGATAATCAGAGTCTAGAATCGTTAGAACAGATAGTGCGATTATTTTTACCAAAAGTGCTTGATTTAGATTTTTATGGACAAATTTTTAATTAAAAAAACACAATCTGAATTAAGTTCTGAGTTAGATGATAGTAGTGCTAATTCAAATAATGTGAGCGAAAGTTCCCTTCAGGGTTCGCAAAAACGTACTGAGTTTCGTAAATATTATAGTGATGAATACTTGCAATATGGTTTGACGTGGCGTGAAGATTAATATAAACAAAATCCCGAGTGTCTTATGTATGGAAATGTTTCGTCAAAGCAGTCGATGGTGCTGAATAAACTAAAAAGACATTTAGAACTGTCGTTTTCAACGTCATGCACTTTCTACCATGAAAATAGTGAACTATAAACAAAGTAAACTGCTGCATCTTGAAGATGATTTACGTGTTGGCGTGTCAATCATAAGACCACGTATAGAGAAACTCTATGCAACCCACCAAGCGCAGACTTCATATTAATTTAAATAGGTGCATTTCCAAAAACGGTAAAAAAAATCTTTTATCGGACATACAGCATAGACAGGTTGAGATTTTTGACACATACCTTTGTTTTTCTTCTAATACCACTCAAGTTGCTGCTTGTTTTTTTTTTCTTTTTTAGATTGCGTGTTAACATCGATCTATTTACAATACTGGATGTCCCGACACTACATAGAAATTTTTATAAGTGCTCTTTTCTAACGGAACGCCTTGGAACGGCATTCTGGTACCTTTTACTTACATTTTTTCATCATGGAACCGAAATATGTGTCAATAACTATGTTTTTAATATTATATTTCTTTGAATTCCGCTTAGACCTCGAAAGTCTTAGTTGGATGAAAAGGAGGTTGAAAACAAGAAAATTCCCGTGCAGTGAATAGTAACCATCTCCTCGCACGCTATAAAATATTCTACACAGAGTTCCACCACCTATTTCTCCAGAATAAAAGCACTGGTTATTATTATTATTATTATTATTATTATTATTATTATTATTATTATTATATCATTATTTTTAATAAAAAAATATCGTGGGCGTTCAGTGAAGTGTGTCGTCAGTTAAAAAAGGTTGGGAACCAATGAGTTAAAGTCATAAAGATGTATACAAAAGTGGAACATTCATCTCACCATATCTCAAAATGGAGATTTCGGACTTACTTTCTTCTGGCTTCTGAGGTAAGACTAGGTACCGGTACATATGTATCTGAGAACATACATTGTAATTTTCTCGTTATCGCTCTCTAAAAGAAATTTAGAGCTGTGAAAGTAGAGTTATCGAGATTACCTCTGCAGCAGTGTGAACAAGTATGGTTATTATGTAGCAAACTGGCTTACATTCTTTTCTTCAGTACCCGAGTATGATGTATCAAATATTTCCAAAATGATAGGATTTTTATTTAGCAACTCTGGCTCAAATACTTTTGTGGCGTGAATCTTTTCATTCATGAAAAGTGGAGTGACGCAAGGAACAGATGCTCAACAGATTTAATCAAGATAGAACTCCAGGTGAGAGTGAACTATGAAAACAAATCCTGTTCAGAATGTTATAACTTTGCAATGTGTGATGTTCAATTATTAAAGAGAGCTAAGAGTTCAGTGAAATACAATTAACAGACTCTGATTGAGGAGCTCTTGAAAGTTATAAATATGTAATATTTAATGTTTGTGTGTTCAAGAAATGTGTGCTAGCTGCTAGGTAATATTTTGTGTCTGTTAGTTGTGGAAAATGTCGTTATAAACAAACATCGACCCATCACTCCGTTTTTTTTTTTTTTAATCTGGCAACTCTAGGTGAAACCATCAGTCTTTAATTAAACAATAGGATGAAATCGGTACCTATAATTATGATCGATACAAATAAGTAAGACCCAATTATATGGAATTAGTCTTCGTGACGAATTCAACGACTAGACTACCATTTTCATTCTTTTTATACGTATATAACAGTAAAAGAAAATTCAAGCTACATCTCTTCTGAATAATCCATCGTTCAATTGGAATGTGTTCAATTGGCGTGAGTTAGAGGTAGGAGATGGGACTTGTACGCCGAAGAGCTATCGGGCATGGGTTCAAATCCTGTTTCGACTGTTTAACCGGAAGGGTATATGTACGTGAACGGCCACAAATATTATCAGAAAATGCAGGCTCTAAATTTTTAAAATTTTATAAGAAAATTAACTCACAATTGGACAAAAATTACAAGGTACCACAACAAGACTTATTAGAACTTAAATGTCGGAGAAAAGTATAAAAAGGTTAATAATAATATTTTTGAAACTAGTTTTATCAGAGTATGAAAAAAAAATTCTGCAGTTACATCATTTGGTAACCATAATATTGTTATGGTCTCTCTGACATCTTTAATATTTTTCTTGTATGTAATAAACACTTATTTCGGAAAAGTAGACTACTATTTGTCCTATATAAAATATAGTGTAACATTTACTCTTAATAATTCACCCGACAACAATGGGTATTCCACTCAACACAGCAACACAAAAGTCGATATTGCACTCCACACGACGACAATGACAATGCACGACGTGTATTATTGAGAAGAAGAACAATGTACTCCTAATTTAAATTAATGTTCACAATGCATTATGTGCAGAACAAAACTGCCAGTTCTCAGTTCACAGTTCGCTTGCCTTATCAAGTTCTTCTGCCTCACTGTTCAAGTTCACTGTGCGTCGAACCCAAGTCTTCCAGATGCGATTCCACTCACGTTGAACTCCGGTCTTCCGAATGCGGTTCCATTGCACATCGAACTCCGGTCTTCCGGATGGTTCCACTGCACGTCGAACCCCGGTCTTCCAGATGCTCTCGAAGGTTGGCTTCCTTGCTCGCTCGAAGACTCACTTGTAGACTTGAAGACTCAAGACTGACTGACTCTTCTGTCGGCACTAGCGCTTTTATTTATTACACCATAATGTCTGGAATCTTCGAGAGGAATGCGGTTCTAGATGTTTCCCTTGCTCTTCCGCTCCGCGCCGTCACCGCAGCCTTCTCCCCTCCGTACCGCGCTACAACTCATACCGAAGCTCGAGTTTCCCCGCGCCTTCCTTCTCGCCAGATGCGCGCGCAACTCCCCGACGCGGCCAGAATATTCCCGCATGGCGCCACAATATTAAAATTTACATAATGTTTTGTGACCTAATTTTTCTATTTTCAAAGAAATGGGCAGTATTGTAGTCTACATTTTTGCATAAATGCATGTTAAATCAGTGTACAAAATTTCAGAATTCTATCTCTAATGGTTGTGGAGTTATGAAATAATGTGTAAAAATTTTCAAATTTTGGAAAATTTCATTTAAAGTAAAAAGTGAATTCTTAAAAATATTACTAGTAATCTTTTTTATACTTTTATCAGATATTTAAGTTCTAACAAGTCTTGTTGTGGTACCTTTAAGTTTTGTCCAATTTTGAGGTCATTTCCTTATAATATTTTAGAAATTTAAAGCCTGGATTTTCTGATAATATTTGTGGTCGTTCACGTATATACACACAGGCTACCCTTACGTTTTTTCACGATCTTCTCTCAACTAGACGAAATGTCATGTAATATCATAGCTAATTTCGAATTCATCTCGCAAATATACCATCTCGTCATCACTAATTCGATCGACGCTGGATAACCGCGCAGCATTAATAACAGATTTAAAACAGAATATGATCGTGCATAATTTTACAACTCTTTATTTAATATAGTGGTTATTTCAGCTGTGTGATATGTGACACGATATTATTATATGTACTTTAATGATAACCCATTTTTACTTCCCATATTACGCAATCCTGTACGTGATATTGATTTGACCAATTTTTTTGAACACTTTTTCCGTATATTATCCACGAACTGCAAATAGCTGGCTAGCCAATCGCAGTTGAATCCGGGTCACAGAGTTTCAAATCTCGCATTTCTGACTACATATAGCGATAGTACGCTCCCAAATGACACACTGTAGGCCTACTAGAGTCTAAATATAGAACGTCGGAGTACAGATACCGACGTCACAGCGGGAGGGAGGGGGATGCTAGCTATTGACCCACCCCACTCAGGTACAGTTAACACTACACGCCCAGCTGCGCAGCAAAGAATGGGAAATCATGAACGTGTATCGATTTTATACTCATCTTCCGCTCAGTTGGTGCACTCGTCGCAGATTATAATACAGACATCCCATTTTGCAGGTCGTTTTGTAATGAGGCGTAACAATGCCACAGTTTCTGCTTTCAGTTCAGAGCATAAATTTCCATAAATTAATGCATAGTTTTGTATTATTATTATTATTATTATTATTATTATTATTATTATTATTATTATTATTATTATCCGGATGACATGAATACGTTAGGAGAAAATCCACAAACGATTAGGGAAAATACGGGAATTTTACTTGAAGCAAGTAAAGAGATAGGTTTGGAAGTAAATCCCGAAAAGACAAAGTATATGATTATGTCTCGTGACCAGAATATTGTACGAAATGGAAATATAAAAGTTGGAAATTTATCCTTTGAAGAGGTGGAAAAATTCAAATACCTGGGAGCAACAGTAACAAATATAAATGATATTCGGGAGGAAATTAAACACAGATTAATATGGGAAATGCCTGTTATTATGTGGTTGAGAAGCTTTTATTACCCAATCTGCTGTCAAAAAATCTGAAAGTTAGAATTTATAAAACAGTTATATTACCGGTTGTTCTTTATGGTTGTGAAACTTGGATTCTCACTTTGAGAGAGGAACATAGGTTAAGGGTGTTTGAGAATAAGGTGCTTGGGAAAATATTTGGGGCTAAGAGGGATGAAGTTACAGGAGAACGGAGGAGATTACACAACACAGAACTGCACGGATTGTATTCTTCACCTGACATAATTAGGAACATTAAATCCAGACGCTTGAGATGGGCAGGGTTTTTAGCACGTACGGGCGAATCCAGAAATGCATATAGAGTGTTAGTTGTGAGGCCGGAGGGAAATAGACCTTTGGGGAGGCCGAGACGTAGATGGGAACATAATATTAAAATGGATTTGAGGGAGGTGGGATATGATGGTAGAGAATGGATTAATCTTGCTCAGGATAGGGACCAATGGGGGGCTTATGTGAGAGCGGCAATGAACCTCCGAGTTCCTTAAAATCCAAGTATTATTATTATTATTATTATTATTATTATTATTATTATTATTATTATTATTATTATGGTACCTCAGTTTTCAAGTTACCGTTGAATAAAATTATGTACATTTTTATGCAGCTTTCGTTACGTGCAGAAGAACTATCATACTGTAGAACTATTCGTGGGTTTGAGTTGCCTCCTTGATTTTCTTGTGCTACAATGTCTCTGTATATAATATCGCTTGTAACCTCGTATATTTGTATTACACAATTTACATATAATATTCCCGTCATTCACTTCAAAACACTCACGAAATTCCGCTGCAAAAATATGCTCCTGAAACCTTGAGCATTATTATTCAGCAGGTACACTTTTTACGCATGCTAGAGTACTGACTGGTGAACGGATAGCCAACTTGAAATCACCATAACGCACCCTATCGGTCCCCGACATTACAAGCCTAATTATTATAAATTTAAGGGGGTTTACGGCAGTGGTAGTGATAGTGATAACATTAGTAATAGTGATGACGGTGATGGGAGTAGGGGTAGTGAGAACAGTGACACCGCACCTGAATGTGATACGGCTGGTAGCAGGCTAGCATTACTAATAGGGGTCACTATCGCGAACTGTAGGGTCGCGTCGCATTCCTGTCAGGTTCCAAGATTAGAGTCTTCAACAGTAGTATGTGTTCCCTTCCACAGTCTACCTACCAAATTAGTGAAATTAAAACTCGTAGTCTTTCAAATACAAAACATCTTATTACAAATTCTTACATATCATTCAATATCATTTATATTTTCAAGAAAGATAATTTTGTGAATATGACATTTTGGCATCAAGCGAATCCCAAATCTAAAATTTAGTATTTTTTTTTTTTAAACATAACTGCTCTGTATTCAGGATGCTTTTGGTCACTCTCACTGGATGATTTAATTATATATATATATATATATGTTTTGAATTCTATTAAATATTATTATTACAATATTTTCGCCTATGTACTCGGCACGCTTGGATCGCGCCGACATGATATCTTATCTGTAGATGACGTCACAGCGGACTAATTTGACTTCAATATAACCACGCTTTATTAACAAATTATACCAAAGCTTTCAAACCACAACAGTTAGGTAAAGTCTGAATACAGATTTGAATAGCTCGTGTTTACTTACGTATTTAATTCACTTTACGTATAAATCCAACTTTTGTACTTTGAGTATGGCAAGCGATTGAAAATGGAAAATTTTTGCATTAGCTAAGTAATAATATAGGCTAATACATGTAATATGTAAGACATTCATTGTGGAAATAAATTAACAGATAGAAAGCTATTTATTTACTCTTTAATTTAGACAGAGGCTTGCGTTGTTTACCTTTTACGGTAGTGAGTGATGGATTTAACGATGTTTTTTTTAGTAGGTTATTTTACGACGCTTTATCAACAGCTTAGGTTATTTAGCGTCTGAATGAGATGAAGGTGATAATGCCGGTGAAATGAATCCGGGGTCCAACACCGAAAGTTACCCAGCATTTGCTCATATTGGGTTGAGGGAAAACCCCGGAAAAAACCTCAACCAGGTAACTTGCCCCGACCGGGAATCGAACCCGGGCCACCTGGTTTCGCGGCTAGACGCGCTAACCGTTACTCCACAGATGTGGACTTAACGATGTTAACAAAACATGGCTTACATGATATTGAGTCTAGCGCAGGCTTGTCGATAAACGTTATTCAATGTTAAAGTACATTTAAGGTAGGACCAACTTTGTGTGCGGTCATGGCTGAAAAATAAGAAAATATTGAGCTAAGGATTAAAATTCAATACTAACACAAAAATAGTCGACGTGTACATCTTTCTTCAAGTAAGAAACAATATTTTAAAATTAAAAAGTCTAATTATTATCAATTACACCAAACAACTAACACCACTCGATAATACCATGAGCAGTTCAGTCGTTTACAATAATAAATTTAGTACAATAACAAATTCACGATTCTCTTTACATCCATTTGTTTTCAATGCAACCTCACCATAACTTCTGATCACATATAACAGATTGATCAGCCAAATGCACTTTCAGGAAAACAATTTTTATCAATTTCAATATGCTGTCATCTAGCAACTGCAAAAGAAGTCATGTTATGACCCTGATGGAACTGCACAGTCTAGTGCATGCAGTAACGAAGCTCCTACGTAGGGAATATGCATCCAATGACAGTTGAACTTCAGTTGCTAGCCAATAGGATCGCTACTATCACCTCAGACAATGCGAAATAGTGCCGGCACAGTCTATTGTTCCTAGTACTCTCAGTTGCTAACTGCTTGGAGCGCTGTATCGCGAGAAATTAAAAAAAAATCACCTCAAGCTTCGTAACTGTATGATATTAGACTGTGGTAATAACTTGCAGCTGTACTTCCATCTAGCGGTGGTTACCAAAAAATTCATTTTCGACAGTGGAGATCCTAGTGGTTGCTCTCTTTTATATTTTACCATTTTATAATGATAATAATAATAATAATAATAATAATAATTTATTTAACCTGGCAGAGTTAAGGCCATACGGCCTTCTCTAACACTCAACATTGAGAATGGCCGATCTGATATGTATTATACAGTATGTGATCCGGGTCATAACCGAACTTATATGCTTCGGATTTGTTCATGTCCCTGTGACGTCATACACCGCTAGCTGTAAACAGATAACGCGTCCAATTTTACATTACCGCTGTGCGCTAATGTCGCCAGTGTCGTAGTACCAGTGTTGCCAACACGGTGGTTTACCCACTAAATCTAGTTTTTTTGATCCTCTGTCAGTGGCTAAAATTCATTACAAGGTGGGCAGTGGGAAATCTAGTTTATTTTAATGTCAGTGGAATTTTTTTATGATTTTGCAATAATTCTCAAACACATCTGTAAGGCAGATTACATATAAAACATGACTCTTTCGATGATGACCATTATCATGTCAAAATACTTGTTTTGCATTATTAGATGTCTATGAATGTACTCTGCAGTTAACCGCATAACAACCCAACGGCTGGAACTGAAAATATAATAAAGTCTTAATACACAAAATGAGAAATTAATTCGATGACGGGTCGTTTCTTTCGTTGTTCTCCAGTCAAGCAACTGTATAAGAGATTTTATGAATGTATGGAAAAAAAATGTTACCAGACAAAGTTTCCATTATATTCTACAACAGATCAAGGTTTTCTTAATTCAACTCAGCCCAAAAAATTACTGAAAACGTTTAAGTATAGTGGCGCATGATGAACTCGATGAAACGAAAAAAATTCAGCATTACTACTGATTTTTGGGGTAAAGTTTTCCAATACAAAGGGGCATCAAACAAAAACCCGTTAAGATAATTACCGAGTTCCCGCCATCAATGTTAGGGTCTATGTCTTGCTGGTGAAATTCAGAAGTGGATTCAAAGTATTATCACACACCAGTACCTATATACAGTCACGAAGCTCAATACGTAGTAAATATGCATGCATAGATAGTTGCTAACCACTGGGATCGCTAATATCGCCTCATTACAGACAATGTGAAATAGTACCGTCACAGTCTATTGTTCCTAGCACCCTCACAACTCAAGCTTCGTGACTGTATATACAAGACTGTGGTATTATCATTAAACGAAAATTAGGAATAGGATGGGAATTTCAGTCAGTTTTGAAATTAGGGCTGCACTAAGACGGAGTGGTGTATGTTGTTGTAATTTTTAATAATTATTTGTACTATATCTTATCTGCGCATTATTAACAATGAAGTGCAAAAAAATCTATAGGAACGAAAATCTGGTGGGTTTTGTAACATATTTGGTGAGTTTTTGTAAGCGTGTGGTGGTTTTTCGCAAATTGAAATTGGCAACACTGCGTACTACTGTACAAGACATCGTAGGAGCACAGTCTAGTACAGTCACGAAGTTCAATACGTAGTAAATATGCATCCATAGAGAGTTGCTAACCACCAGGATCGCTAATATTGCCTCATTACAGACAATGCGAAATAGTACCAGCACAGTCTATTGTTTCTAGCACCCTCACAACTCAAGCTTCGTGACTATATATTATATACTAGATTGTGGTAGGAGATAACGGATCGCAGGGCAATGAGGGGATCAAAACATTCATGGGGGAATGAGAGGTATAACGCATTTTGCTAGTTCGTGAAATCAACACTGGTCAATTCAAAATGGACCCGGACGGATAGTATACGGTTGCCACGTTTCCAGGATGTAAAGAATGGACAATAACATTAACTCGAGGAAAATATGAGTAAATTCTAAGAGAAAGAGAGAGAGGAACATTATAATTTCAATCTATGAGAATATAATATTAATAGCTTGAAGCATAGTTAAGGAAAAAATATCTTAGTCTTAAATTATTAAAGATGTTGTATTACTAAGCATCAGTTTATTTTTATTACTAAAATTTAGACGGGACATTAATGATAACTATGATTCAGATTGGGAAGAGGTAAGCAAAAGTTGTGTTTATGTGAATAATTATTAAATAGACATGCTATTTTTCTAAGTGCAACACGTCCCCTTTTTTCATGTAATTTTGGTTTTAAATACTTTTCGTTTCTTCGCACACATGGATTTCATATGGGACAAGTTTTTCAGGTCTCAGTAAGTCCTACCAACGCGATTAATTTGTCATGACACGCTGTGTTGGGGCTGTCGAATCGGCTCGAACTGACCCATCTGAAAGATTTCGACTTTTAGAACTTGAGTTGACCTTGAGACTTTGGCTGCAACTGACCTACCTTATATACAGATAGAAAAATCAATATTTCATCTGAGTTATATAATAACAGTGCGTTCAAATTATGAAACTCATGTAAAGAAACTACTGAAACACAACAGCAGAACGATAATTCATACATAAACAAGAAATAAAATAAAACCATCCATACAAGCTACATATTTAATCTCGCAAGACTGTACGCTCATAATTATAATTTCTATTCCTTGTCCCGAGCTGCGAGCCATGTCCGGTTTGTAAGTCACTGTAATTTAGTGATTGTTCCACAAAACAAATGCCGGTCAGATGCAATAGACCTAATGTGAATGTGATAATTTGGATACGGTACGATAGTTTTGCTTGTCCTATAAGACTCTGATTGGTTGAAATTCAACGGATTCGTTCACAGCGTTGGTGAATGTATGAGTGAGATAGTCGTCATACTCTATTAACTGCTCGTTTGAAACCACGGATGCTCTCTGTTTCTTTATTACCATGGAATTTAAAAATTGTACTCTCATTTCCTTTGTTAGCCCATTAGCGCCGAAATTATTACTTTTTCTTAATTTTAATTTTGGTTACGTTATTTCTTGTCTAGATGATGTCCAGAAATAAGCAAAATAGTTTTTATTATTTTATCATGTATAGGCCTATTTTGTGAGAATTTTGCTGTTGCCATATATGGCAACGCTAGGCGTCTCCGTGATCTCTTTTTAAGAATAGCCGACTTTATTATGAACTTAGTAATGCTTTTGTAAGCTTGTAACGGTTGTAAAAAATAGATATAGCTTAAAAGTATGACAAATTATGAACCCGGCATGACCTGTTGCCGTCAACCTGGCTGCAACGAGACAGAAACTCTTATCCACGTGTTGGGCTTATGTCGGAAAGGAGAGATATTGCGTAACAACAGGCATCATAGAGTCCGTAGAGCTATTACCTGTCTTCTTCGGAACAAGGGCTGGGAAATTCATGAAGAGGTCCACTGTATTTCTGAATACGACTCTCACAGAAGAGAGGATATAATAGTAATAAACAGGCAAGACTATTATCGTAGATCCAACAATACGCATGGAGGGAGATCTAAACCAAGCTCATCAGGTTGATCATGAAAAGAGGGCCATTTATGAGCCTTGTATTTCATACCATAGTGTAAAGCATTACATCCCTCTCTTCAATTGGTCAGTGACAGGTTTATTTTTTGGTGCTCGGAGTTCTTTACCAAAATTTACATAAAATTTTTTTAAAACAATTATCAATACCATCTTTTGAAATTCAAAAAATCATCTCGCAAATTCTTAAAGACTCCCTGCAGATTATACAAGTTCATTTATACCACTCAGAAGGTCTTAATTAAGGATATCCTAATTTTAAATAAAATCTTTTACTACACTAGTACGTAATATTCAATCAGTTTCTCTGTATAATAATAATAATAATAATAATAATAATTACTATTATTATTATTACTACTACTGCTGCTGCTACTGATAAAATTATCAGTATTGTTATTACTATTATTATTATTATTATTATTATTACTACTACTACTGCTGCTGCTACTGATAAAGTTATCAGTATTGTTATTATTATTATTATTATTATTATTATTATTATTATTATTATTAAATCAATAACTAGTAAATAACTGATAAAAGTCATCAAAAGATAAAAAAAATTAAAATGGAGATATAGCGTAGTAATTATTTTATCATTCAATGAAAGATGTAGCCTATATATTGAGGCACATATATAAGAATTATAGTAACACTTGCTGATAAATAATAATAATAATAATAATAATAATAATAATAATAATAATAATAATAATAATAAAACCTGTTATGCCTGTGTATTCAGCGTAATGCTCTGTAATGTCGATTTTATATATTTTATGTATGTATTTATTTACACTGCAAGTGGGCAAGCACCCGGTGGCAGTGATGTACACAGTTAAGGTCTATTACTACTAATTAAACCGTTGAGAAAACCAACATATTACGTTTTCTCCAACAGAACAGCGAATAAATTCCTCTTCCTAGTACGAAACCTTCTGTTCCTGCTTGTAGAGATAGAGGGTTTGTAGAGCGACATGGTACCGACACTGCTTACCTTCAGTACGTGAGCTAGAGAGAGAGAGAGAGAGAGAGAGAGAGAGAGAGAGAGAGAGCAATGTACAGAAAACTCCCCTTATAGTATGTCTTTGATTGCACGATGTAATCACGATATCCAGTTTGGTCACCGCTGGTCTACATTAAGTTATAGAGATACAATAAAATTAATAAATATAATAAAATATCTTACTTCTGAGAATTTCAGAGTTTATTCTTATTAGGGTGCACAGTAAATGATTTAATTCAAGTTTATGTTTAGAATAATGACTCAAAATTAATGTACTGATAGAAACGGCAAAATCATTGTCAACGTAACAAAGGAACTCAAATTTTGCGAAACGCGTAACACTATGAGAAAGCATGTGTCATCTTCGTGTCTAATTTTGTGTAATTAGTTTCCCATTTACTAAAGTCTATAATAATGATTATGTGGTGTAGAGTTGAAACTTGTGATTAGGCATCTCAGTATGACAAAATCGCTCTCTCTTCTACCCTGACCTAGCTCGGTCACCAAACAAACTCGCCTAGCAGCACACACGAGGTCACAAGGTTGCTATGGTTACCATCATTTCGTTACCAGCCGCACAGCACCATCTCTTTCACTCACTTTCTTTCTCGCTCCCCAGCCAACCAGATCTTTCTCACTTCTCTCCTAATAACGGCTGAGACACTGTTTCATCCCATCCCCTCCTCTCGCTACACACAAACTATGTCTTCTTTGTTCTGCTTAACGGCGTACTTCGTTATTGTTTTGTTTTTAGTCTTTCTTTTCGTGGAGCTTAAAAATAAAAACGCTTATGTGTTCTACGTGCTTCGCTGTTTCGGCCATTTCTCCAGATTTTACTCATGGTCTATTAAATTCTAGTATGTAGGAAATAAAATATATTACAGTCTGTCACATATTGCGGGGCTGGTATATATCAACAGTTTGCAGCCGGAGATTTGAAAGGAGTGATTTCTTCGAATTTCTTCACTGAAGACACTTCAGAGCTCAATAAAGATTACTGTACGTAGTTGTACTCAGAAATGGAAACACGCATAGACATTATTTTTGTATGAAAGTGGGTTGCTTAATCAGAGTTCTGTATTGGAGTTAAATCGCTCGCTTGAACTCGGTCGAGTGTCGCACCCCCGAGTGAGATACGATCGGTCGTGATACGCTCGTAATAAATAGAACCACAGTACAAGGTCATCTCACCGACATGTCTTATCTTTTATGGAAGGCGACAGATAAGATACACATATGTTTTGCTCACACGGTAAAAATAAGGCTTTATTTTCTGCGTTTATGACAAACGTTTAATGGAACGTACCAAAACAGTAACATGAAGTTATAAATAAAATAGTATGAAAAACTTCGATATATAGTTATTATTGCCAATTAATAATTATTCAATATTTGATGATTACCACATATATAATATGATAGGTCCATACATAGTGTTCCGCCTATATACTGCGACAATGAAGAAATGTTTTACAAAATAATATTGCTATAGCAGTAGATTAATAACAATATTAGTACAGAGATAACGTCACAGAAAATATAATAAAACGAATAATCATCCTGCACAACTGTTACAGACGCAAAGATTGATACACTAATTATTAGAGATTATTATTATTATTATTATTATTATTATTATTATTATTATTATTATTATTATTATCATTATTATTATTATTATTATTATTATTATTATTATTATTATTATTATTAGAAAACTTGATACAGTTCTTGCATTATCGTGATTGTGTTCTCCGTTTATAATAATTACATTTATATATCCAATAACATCTATCAAATGTGGCAAAAACAAAATCACTCCTGTGTGGAAAGAAAAATGCCTACAACAATATATTACATTTTACATCAAGTTTTGTAGTTGTACTATGGAGAGGTTAGTTAAACATTGCAAAGTTTTGAAATGATAAACATCTATGATGTTACTATACAGTTCATCACTGTAACAAGAACGAATGTCTAACGCTCGGCTTATACCGTTCGAGGATTTATCGCTCGTGACAATTTTACCCATCATGCATGTGCACTACCTATCGGATTATGCTATGAACTACTTGGCGCTCGAGCGAAAAGTCCGATGCAGACCTCTGTACTTTACAGTAGAGGGAAATAAGATAGAATTTCGTAGTAGACTAGGCATACAAAACAATAGTTTCTATCTTTCTTTGTCGGTTTAATCTCCTCCTTTTGCGTCTTAAGGCTAGTTCACAATAAATCGGGAACGGAAACGAGAACGAGAACGAAAATAATGTTAAAATAAATGTATTTAACAATATTTCCGTTCTCGTTGTCGTTTCCGTTCCCGGTTTATTGTGAACCAACCTTTACACGCCACTGAGGGAAGGGAGGGGGAATCACTAAATCACGCACTGGACATCTCACAAGTGCCGGCCTCCCTGACCATGTGATTAACATGGCATAGTGCCATTGCAGAGACATCAAAGGACATTCACAAGACAACGGACGAAGGCGCAGTCTCGTAGACGGAAGATAAATTTCTTCCATTACCTACGCCGTGAATCGAACCTCGGACCGCTTGGTCGGGAAGCGCAAGCGCTATATAACTTATTTCTAAAAAAAATATATGAGTTTGTAGTCTTTACACGAGAAAGAAGTGAACTTCTTAAAGCTATAAATGTGTAGTAGTCTCTTTAGGGTTCGGGAAATAAGAGACATAGCTAAATTAAACCACGAAAAATTAATCACACAAAACAGAATTATTTATTATAAATTGCTTTCCAAATATTTAATGTGCATTTTCATTTGATTTGAAGTCCTTATATGGCGAACAACAACTGAAGAACCATAGTGGGGCAAGCGCCATTTACTAAAACCGTAGAAAATAAGGGTTAAAATGAAGTTATTACCATAATTCAATGGAAACATATAGCAAGTAATATAAAGTATACACATTAAAACTAAATGATATGTCAATCTTCATAAAACTATGGCATTCACTTAAATTTAACCCTTGCTTTCTCAGTGTTCAATAAATGGCGCTTGGCCCACTATGGCTCTGAACCCTTCTACTAATTCTGCAACACTAACACCAGATGGCTCAGACAACGCACTCGCTGAATGTTAGTTGATTGCTGGAAGTGTAGGAACATTCATTAAACCGTACACACTTTGTAACTGAACTGCAGAAGAGGTTAGAAAACTCTTTTTGTGCGAGATCGTGCGTATTTGCTTGGTTTCCGCACAAAACCAATCCGCGGAAAGTCTAAAATTCCATATTCAGTATTCTCAACCTAACACACATAACAATTTCCCTCTTCTTACCACTTAAGTGACATATTGATTTTACTGCTTTAGGCTTTTAACATATTATTTTTAGAGACGTTCAATAAAGTAATAATTATAAATTGGAAACTTACCATTGCAATTTCACTAAATTGCACTGTTAATTATTGTTTTTAAATATATGCAAAAATTAAGTAAACTCTACAACTCCACTAAAGTTACTGCATTCGTGATGCAAGTAACATTAAGGAAGCCCTGAAAAAATCAACAAGATTCCAGACTCATTATAAACTGGGGGAGGGGAAAGACAGACTTATATCACGGCCTCCTGGAGTATAGTAAACACAGAAAACATTTTAAAGTAACAATGTTGAAGATAGGTATTTTTGTTTTGCAAATTTGCCGTCATTGAACAGAAACCAAGATGGAGACTTCATTGCAACTAATTAGAAATTCCTCTTTCTGGTATGTAATAAACGATCTTCGCACAAAATAATGTACGATACACGAGCGGTATGTTTTCTTTCAATTCTCGGAAATTAAAAAAGCTCAACTACGTTTCGCTTTTTCAAACTTTTCCTCGAACATGAAAACTTCAACATACCGCTCTTGTAACGCATATTACTATTTCCTTGCCCTGAATTCTCGCATTCAAATTTTAGTAAAATATTAACTGGTCTTTATTGGAAAAGAACACACAACTGGGATCCACTTACTTTAAATCAAATTTAACGTTTATACTGAAGGATTTACTGCATTTCATAGAATAACCTCACAGGTCAAACAGTCTCGCCTTCATCATCCATCTGCTTTTAGAGATCAACTTCAGTTGCCTTTTACTATCAACAATTTTCTGGCCGATCTATGCATGAAAGCTGAATCAATGACCCATCTGTTGTAATCTCGTCGTATTACGTGTCCTGCCAAATTCAATTCAATCCTTCTTTCCTCACTTTGTAATCCCTTTGTAAGGAATGTGGTGAGCCAGCAGGACTGAAGAGGTTGGGAGACAATAAACCATAACCATAACCATAACTCCTTTTTTGCAAGCTCATACGCAGAATGTTTATGTCCATTTCCTGTTGGCATAAGTTATCATTATCGCGTCTCTATCTTTTCTTGTTAGATCCATGTTTATGAGCCACAAAAAAGTGCAAGTAAACTGCATATGTAAGTACGTTTCTTTTTCAATTTCGCATTAAAAACTTTATCGATCTAATATATTCTGTTCCGTAGCTGCGTGGTCCAAAGCCTTGGACTAGCGTTATGGAATGAGCGCTTGTTGGAATCCTCATCATAGTGGGAAGAAATTACCTCATGAAATTTTTCTCAATGTATTGGGCCGGTGCCCATTTAGAATCGTGATGAATTTGGGGAGCTACAGTGAACAGCGAAATACGGTTTCGTAGGCCAATTGACTGTTGTCCACCATAAAGGTTGATCCGAATGTGTTTTTCCGTCGGCAAAGCGCTGTACTTCTCGAATATTGGTTATTATTTTAATAACTTATTTTACTTACGTACTGACCTCAATAAATTACTTATAATAAAATGGTACTCACCATAGTTCAGACGGTCGAAATCCTTATTTTTTGCTCTTAAACATGTGCCAATCCAGTTGAAATACTGCGGGAAACTGCGTTGATGTTCATTTTGTAATCTGTATCTTACCCTATATCATCAAGCTTTTCCAATGTTAAAACAGGATTCGGCCTACGTCTTGTATACTCTTTGTCTATAAGAATATCACGTGTTCGCGCTTCTATCAGTAACTAAAATTTTTCTGTGATCCCGGGATAATTACAGTAAAACCTTGGATTACGAGTAACTTGGTTTGCGAGTGTTTTTCAAAACGAGTGAACAATGAGGATATATTTTTGTTTGATAAACGAGCGATGTCTTGTAATACGAGCAGCACGATTTTTACGTAACCACCGACGAGCAACAGCAAGAGGCAATGGAGGCGATCTCGTCTGAGGAGGAAGAGGGGAAAAGAGCAGATGAATTTCTCGCTTCAAATGAGATTAAAGAGGTGTTAAAAGTGGGAAGCAGTACAAAATTTTGCTCAAATTCACCACCCTGATAAGGTTGTAGCAGTGTGTGCGATAAATCTGTTTAACGACAACGCAATTCTACATTTCCGCAAAATTCTCAAAACGAGGCAAAAGCAGGTGTTATTGGATAGGTTCGTAGTCAAAGCAAAAGATTCCAGTCAGTTAAGTAGTCAGAAGCGATTCCGTGAGTGATAGTGAAAATATATTTTTATTTAAATATTCAAGAAGTTTACTAAGTAGTAAAATAAGCGAAAGACACTCAAAAACAAGATACAGTACAGTAATTTGTGTTACACTATTGTATCTAATTTTACCTAAATTATACTGAATTTTGTATGAATAAAAGGTTGTGAAACGAATTAATCTGAGTTTGAACTGTTTTTATGGAAAACGTCGCTTTGATATGCAAGTGTTTTTGATTAAGAACACGGTTTCGAAACGAATTATGCTCGTAATCCAAGATTTTACTGTACGACGAAATTTCGTCTTGCGAAATTGTAAGATTTTTATATAACTGCCGTAAATGGAGATTTTTCGTTCTAAATTATATCAAATCCTCACCATATTACACAATGAACCACACAACGAGCGACAAACGTGTCAAACTAGCACCACACTCACAACTGAACTGCGTACAAAAACGGTTATCAGCTAGCATGACGCGCGGAGGCCGCTCTTAAATATGCTGGAACAGACCAGTTTCGTCTGTTTTCGATCAACATAACCAACGGACACCCGATATAAACGCTGGGAGAAACACAGTACTGATCACAAATTACCTCCGTAATAGATGGATGACTATTCCCCCTGTTGATGCATGTGAACGTGAGGCAAGCAATCGACTGGCAATGTTTGGCCCTTACTGGGCTTTCACGAAATTTAATTATTCATTTTTTCTTTGTAACTATTCACTGAATAAGAAGAATTGTGGACTTCAGAATTTGTTTCATGTTATTGAAATGAGCAGCAGTACTTTCAGGGTCGCGTTGCTGGATGTCTAAATTTGGCCTAAGTAGATGAAGTCTTGAGTAGGCCAATATTCCAGTTATTCGCTGTTTTATTATATGCTTCTTTTAAACCATTGATCTTCATATTATTTTTGGGGAGAAAAGTTAATCTGCAGATTTATTTCCAAGCTGCATAGGTTTCCTGTAATACTGATCTTTCGCTATATCCGAAAAGTATGAAATGAATAGTTTTTAGCCGTATATTCTAAAGAACGTCTGGTCTGCGCTACGTTTTTAAATGTTAAAATATACTTCAAAGGAAAACTAACAAAACTTTTAAAGCGTAAAATGATCCACATAGATTAGACAGGCGAAAACTATACAAAGTTCATCGTTTCAGAGATTAATTAAAACTGACATGAAAGGTTACTTTGGCGAAGCTAATAGCTTTGGTACATACTAGTTGATGAAGACAAGTACTTGATAGGAACTAGAATATATGGTCCTATAAAAAGCGTTACATCATTAGTTTGATGCTAAATTCTCTAAAACGAAAGCATAAAAATTACTGCACATATATATATATATATATATATATATATATATATATCTGTAACGAGAAGGTATGAGCAGTTTCGAATGCTGTATCTAAATCTTTTTAAAAGAGCAAAAAGGTTGTGTAGACTTCTACTTTAACGTCTTTAACCTTTTATAGTTTTGTTATAGGAGACATTCAAAAATTAATTTCCTCTCATGACATTTCTCATTTTCTCCTACTTTTATTCTTCTATGTTTCTCTCTTCTCTATGCAATTTCTTCCTAATCTTTCTCCACTTTTCCTTTTATTTTCTACCTCCTTTGTTCTCTCATCTTCCTCTTTCTTTCCTCATAATTTTTCGCGCCATTCTTCTCTTTCTTTTGCACTTTCTCTCCCCATCTTAGTCATCTTCGATTATTCCTTTTGTACCTCCTTTATTATTAATTTTTCTCGCCTTCTTCTATTTCTTCTTACATTCTTTTCTCATTTTTCTCATATTCTTTTCTCTCTCCTCACTCATTTCCTCACAATATTTCTAGCTCTCTTCTTTCTCCCATACTTCCTCTCTTCATCTTTCTCATCTCTACCTCATTCACGCCTAATCATTTTCGATTTTTTTCCTTTTCTTTTGCACTTCCTTTCTTTTCCATCGTTAACACTTTTTGTCTTTTTATTACTTCTTTTTCTCATAAGTTTTCACGCCATCTTCTCTTTCTCCCGTACATTACTCTCCTCACCTTTCCTATATTCTTTTCTCTCTTCTCTACTCCCTTGATTCGTAATCATTCTGGCCTTTTTTTGCATTTATACGTCGTTTCTTCCTCATCTTTAACGTATTCTTTTCTCTTTTTGTTACTTCCTTTCCTCATAATTTTTCACATTTTTCTTCTCGTCTTTCCCATATTTTTTTCTTTCTTCACTATGTCCTTCTGTCCTATATTTTTCACCTCTATCTTTTCCTTCTCTCTTCTTTACTTACTTACTGGCTTTTATAGAACCCGGAAGTTCATTGCCGCCCTCACATAAGCCCGCCATTGGTCCCATCCTGAGCAAGATTAATCCAGTCTCTACCATCATATCCCACCTCCCTCAAATCCATTTTAATATCATCTTCCCATCTACGTCTCGGCCTCCCCAAAGGTCTTTTTTCCTCCGGCCACCCAACTAACACTCTATATGCCTCTCTTCTTTACCTTCTCAATTTTTTTTGTTTTCTTTACCCACTTTCGTCATTCCTTCTCGACTTCTCCTCTTTCTCTTGTTCTTTTTCTCTTCATATTTCTGATCTTGATCTCCCTCTTCTAAACTTGCTTTCCCTCTCATCGTTCTCCAATTACTCTTTTCTCTACTTACTTTCCACCTTATTCAATCATTCATACTTTTCTAACAAAGGGCAAGTCTTTCACTATAAACCCAGCATTCTCCTATATTCCTCTTTTCTACTTACCTCTTAGTCTCCGCATACGATCCATATATCTTAATGTTGACTATCATCTGACATAATCTTCTGCCTCGAACTTTTCTCCCGTTCACCATTCCTTCCAGTGCATTCTAAAGTAGACAGTTTCTTGTTAGCCAGTGACCTAGACAATTTCTTTTTCTCTTCCTGACCAGTTTCAGCATCATTATTCTGTCTTCACTCTTTCTAGTAAATTACACCTTCTAGTCTCTCTCTACTTCCTTTCATCATTCCCATATTCTCTATTTTTTGCTTGTTCATAATATCGCCATTATTTTCTTCTTACTCGCCTTATTCTTTTCTCTTTCTTCTACTTAGTCTTGCACATTCCAGATTGAAGTTCATAGAACTGTAATTTTAGAAATTCTAGCGACCTACTACTACACTCTAATACTTTATTTATAATTTCGTCATTTACGTATATAACTGCCAGCAGATGCGAAACTGGATGAAAAGGTCAAACGAAACATTTGTTCAAACAGACAGGAAGAACACAACACTGATCATTCATAACAAAATCTACGGCAACAGATGCAGACGCGTTTCAATAGTATTTACTGTATGTTTAATATTATTAATCACTGTCCTCCACGTTTAGTCTCTAATAATTCAGGAAAGTAAATAATGTCAGGTTACGCTTTAAATGGCAGAGTTCGAAACTAGACAGGATACAGCGTTTACGAAATCGAATCGTTGGGAATCAGGACTGTATTCAGTTTTATATCTGAAGTCCGATGGTACACAATGTGTTGGTCTTATATTCAATAATTATTATGTGACCTAATTTACCTTAAACAATAACGAATATTCATTGTCTGGCTCTATAGTTATGAGTTTAAGTTACACCTAAGACTAGAAAAATCATATCTTTGCTTATTTATTCACCTCGGTGGCACTTAGTAACGGTATGACATAGTTGCGCTCCGCGGTCAATTAGGAGACGTAGACATGGCACAGTTGCACCTGGATGAAATGAGATAGCAGAATGGACAGGGCATAGTTGCGCCCCGATGAATTGAGGTAGCAGAATGGACAGGGCATAGTTGCGCCCCGATGAATTGAGGTAACAGAATGGACAGGGCATAGTTGCGTCCCGATGAATTGAGGTAACAGAATGGACAGGGCATAGATGTCCCGATAAATTGAGGTAGAAGAATTAACAGGGCATAGTTGCGACCCATGGTCAATTAAAAGACTTAGACATGACACAGTTGCGTCCCGATGAATTAAGGTAGCAGAATGGACATGGAATAGTTGTGCCCCGATAAATTGAGGTATAAGAATGAACAGGGCGTAGTTGCGCCCCATGTTTTTAGTACGTCATTTTACGACGATTTATCAACATCTGAGGTTATTTAGCGTCTGAATGAGATGAAGGTGATAATGCCGGTGAAATGAGATCGGGGTCCAGCATTTGCTCATATTCGGGTTGAGGAAAAACCCCGGAGAAAACCTCAACCAGGTAACTTGCCTCAACTGGGAATTGAACCTGGGCCACCTGGTTTTGCGGCCAGATGCGCTAACCATTACTCCACAGGTATGGCGCGCCCCACGGTCAATTAAAAGACTTAGACATGGCATAGTTGCACCTCGATGAATTGAGATAGCAGAATGGACGGGGCATAGTTGTGCCCCGATAAATTGAGGTAGAAGAATGAACAGGGCATAGTTGCGCCCCATGGTCAATTAAAAGACTTGGCATAGTCGCGCCTCGATGAATTGAGATAGCAGAATGGACATGGTATAGTTATGCCCCGATAAATTGAGGTAGAAGAATTAACAGGGCATAGTTGCGCCCCACGGTCAATTAAAAGACTTAGACATGACATAGTTGCGTCCCGATGAATTAAGGTAGCAGAATGGACATGGAATAGTTGTGCCCCGATAAATTGAGGTAGAAGAATGAACAGGGCATAGTTGCGCCCCATGTTTTTAGTACGTCATTTTACGACGATTTATCAACATCTGAGGTTATTTAGCGTCTGAATGAGATGAAGGTGATAATGCCGGTGAAATGAGATCGGGGTCAAGCATTTGCTCATATTCGGGTTGAGGAAAAACCCAGGAGAAAACCTCAACCAGGCAACTTGCCTCAACTGGGAATTGAATCTGGGCCACCTGGTTTCGCGGCCAGATGCGCTAACCGTTACTCCACAGGTATGGCGCGCCCCACGGTCAATTAAAAGACTTAGACATGGCATAGTTGCACCTCGATGAATTGAGATAGCAGAATGGACGGGGCATAGTTGTGCCCCGATAAATTGAGGTAGAAGAATGAACAGGGCATAGTTGCGCCCCACGGTCAATTAAAAGACTTGGCATAGTCGCGCCTCGATGAATTGAGATAGCAGAATGGACGGGGCATAGTTGCGCCCCGATAAATTGAGGTAGAAGAATGAACAGGACATAGTTGCGCCCCATGGTCAATTAAAAGACTTGGCATAGTCGAGCCTCGATGAATTGAGATAGCAGAATGGACGGGGCATAGTTGTGCCCCGATAAATTGAGGTAGAAGAATGAACAGGACATAGTTGCGCCCCATGGTCAATTAAAAGACTTGGCATAGTCGAGCCTCGATGAATTGAGATAGCAGAATGGACATGGCATAGTTATGCCCTGATAAATTGAGGTAGAAGAATGAACAGGGCATAGTTGCGCCCCATGGTCAATTAAAAGACTTGGCATAGTCGCGCCTCGATGAATTGAGATAGCAGAATTGACGGGGCATAGTTGCGCCCCGATAAATTGAGGTAGAAGAATGAACAGGACATAGTTGCGCCCCATGGTCAATTAAAAGACTTGGCATAGTCGAGCCTCGATGAATTGAGATAGCAGAATGGACATGGCATAGTTATGCCCTGATAAATTGAGGTAGAAGAATTAACAGGGCATAGTTGCGCCCCATGTTCAATTAAAAGACTTGGCATAGTCGCGCCTTTATGAATTGAGATAGCAGAATGGACGGGGCATAGTTGTGCCCCGATAAATTGAGGTAGGAGAATGAACAGGGCATAGTTGCGCCCCATGGTCAATTAAAAGACTTGACATAGTCGCGCCTCGATGAATTGAGATAGCAGAATGGACGGGGCATAGTTGTGCCCCGATAAATTGAGGTAGAAGAATGAACAGGGCATAGTAGCGCCCAACGGTCAATTAAAAGACTTGGCGTAGTCGCGCCTCGATGAATTGAGATAGCAGAATGGACATGGCATAGTTATGCCCTGATAAATTGAGGTAGAAGAATTAACAGGGCATAGTTGCGCCCCATGGTCAATTAAAAGACTTGGCATAGTCGCGCCTCTATGAATTGAGATAGCAGAATGGACGGGGCATAGTTGTGCCCCGATAAATTGAGGTAGGAGAATGAACAGGGCATAGTTGCGCCCCATGGTCAATTAAAAGACTTGACATAGTCGCGCCTCGATGAATTGAGATAGCAGAATGGACGGGGCATAGTTGTGCCCCGATAAATTGAGGTAGAAGAATGAACAGGGCATAGTAGCGCCCAACGGTCAATTAAAAGACTTGGCGTAGTCGCGCCTCGATGAATTGAGATAGCAGAATGGACATGGCATAGTTATGCCCTGATAAATTGAGGTAGAAGAATTAACAGGGCATAGTTGCGCCCCATGGTCAATTAAAAGACTTGGCATAGTCGCGCCTCTATGAATTGAGATAGCAGAATGGACGGGGCATAGTTGTGCCCCGATAAATTGAGGTAGGAGAATGAACAGGGCATAGTTGCGCCCCATGGTCAATTAAAAGACTTGACATAGTCGCGCCTCGATGAATTGAGATAGCAGAATGGACGGGGCATAGTTGTGCCCCGATAAATTGAGGTAGAAGAATGAACAGGGCATAGTAGCGCCCAACGGTCAATTAAAAGACTTGGCGTAGTCGCGCCTCGATGAATTGAGATAGCAGAATGGACAGGGCATAGTTGCGTCCCGATGGATTGAGGTAGCAGAATGGACATGGCATAGTTGTGCCCCGATAAATTGAGGTAGAAGAATGAACTGGGCATAGTTGCGCCCAACGGTCAATTAAAAGACTTGGCATAGTTGCGCCTCGATGAATTGAGATAGCAGAATGGACAGGGTATATAGTAGTTGTGCCGGACGAAAACAGGTAGCAGAAGGAACATGAGCACGAACAATATTGATACATACGGAAGTGGTTATAATGCCGTGGATAAATAGGTTCAGATTTTAAATATTATAATGGAAGCTGCATTTTTAACAAAATGTAGGCCTACTTCTGAATTTTTCGATGGAGCGGTTTAAAAGCAAAGTCTTTCAGATGTCTTATATTGTCACCCTCGGTAGCGTAGTTGTATAGCGTGGCCTTTTATGCTCGAAGTTGCGGGTTCGATCCCGACCGAGGTCGATGACATTTAAGTGTCTTTAAATGCGACAGGCGCATGTCAGTAGATTTACTGGCATGCAAAAGAACTCCAGCGGGACAAAAATTCCGGCACACCGGCGACGCTGATATAACCTCTGGAGTTGCGAGCGTCGTTACATAAACCATAATTTAAAATTTTTCTTTTATATTTAGTAAGCTGTTCAAAAATAAATGTATAGGCCTATATACTTAGGTTTGTAAGTCTCTTGAAACAGTGATAAATACAGGAAGGCTGGGATGTTATTGGCAAAATAATTATTTAGACTTATAAGTTTACGTCCATTACCTAAGACAAGAAAAATTCTGTCTTTACTCGTTTATTCACCCGCTGCGTGGTGCTTAGTAAGGGAGTCACCTCATGAAATAAGACACTTATTTTATCTACACTGAGATTTAACTATGACAGCGACACAAACAGTCGCAAAGTCTCAGGGTATTTGTGAACGATAAGATGACCATTAAGTGACAAAATTCAACTGAAGAAGGACAAAGGAAGAAACATTTCCGAATGTAATAGTTAAAAAATATTTTCAAATATTCACAATGTAACAAGAGACATAATACGAGGCACCAAAACATGTAGAGTTCACTGTAGAATGAGAATATAAAGACAAACTAAACAAATCTGAAACGTAAGCCAAATACAGAGCGTTGACCAGGAAACAATAAATATGAAAAGCATTTTTTTTTCCGCAGAATTTCCCCGCTTGGGTAGGCTATGGGCACCCGTTCCGGAATCCGTGGTGAAACAAAATAATTTGCTAATATTATCTGGACAAGGACACGGAAATTCCGACTTAAACTAAATCCAGAAACATTACAGTCAATAATCGTGGGCCTTTCACGTTTTTTAAGCACTATTACCATATCAAATTTGTTCCAGATTAAAATACGGCATCGAAATTCCGTTCAGTGAATCAGTAAAGAACCTAGGTATTTAGCCTATATGGATGAAAGTTTAAATTGGAACATTCAAGTTGCAGAAACCTGCAAAATAGTATTCTCATTAATCCGCTCGTTTAGGCGATTGAAGAATTTTCTACCCTTTTCCCTGAAAAAGATGTTAGTGCAGACACTCGTGATGCCCCACTTCGATTACTGTGATATTCTGTTTACTGACCTAAGAGTTACTTCGGCGCAGAGACTACAACGTGTTCATGATATGTGCGTCCGTTTCGTCTGCAATATTCGCCGGGCTGATCACGTAACACCATTCCTCGAAATGTTGTCCTGGCTCCGCCTAGAAGACCGTAGAAAAATCCACTGTCGTTCCCTCCTCTCCACTCCTGTCTATCTTGCGTTTCGTTTTCAAAATTTATCCATCCACCATAACCTAGACACACGATCACAACACTCCTCAATACTCTCCATTCCCTCCCACCGAACATCCTCATATTCATCTTCTTTCACTGTGGCTGTTCCCCGACTCTGGAATTCCCTACCGAGTAATGTCAGGGACTGTCAGACATCAAAACGATTTAAGAATATACTAACGAAGTATTTTTCTAACAATTCTTGTTAACAATAATAGCTGTTTCAGGTTTCTCAATGTTTAATGGTTATATAGGCCTAGGATATATCACAGAATAAATATTTAAATTATCTCATTATTATTATTATTATTACTTACTGGCTTTTAAGGAACTCGGAGGTTCATTGCAGCCCTCACATAAGCCCGCCATTGGTCCCTATCCTGAGCAAGATTAATCCAGTCTCTATCATCATATCCAACCTCCCTCAGATCCATTTTAATATTATCTTCCCTTCTACGTCTTGGCCTCCCCAAAGGTCTTGTTCCCTCCGGCCTCCCGACTAACACTCTATATGCATTTCTGGATTCGCCCATACGTGCTACATGCCCTGCCCATCTCAAACGTCTGGATTTAATGTTCCTACTTATGTCAGGTGAAGAATACAATGCATGCAGTTCTGTGTTGTGCAACTTTCTCCATTCTCCTGTAACTTCATCCCTCTTAGCCCCAAATATTTTCCTAAGCATCTTATTCTCAAACATCCTTAACCTATGTTCCTCTCTCAAAGTGAGAGTCCAAGTTTCACAATCATAAAGAACAACCGGCAATATAGGCCTAACTGTTTTATAGATTCTAACGTTCAGATTTTTTGACAGCAGACTGGATGATAAAAGCTTCTCAACCGAATAATAACAGGCATTTCCCATATTTATTCTGTGTTTAATTTCCTCCCGAATATCATTTATATTTGTTACTGTTGCGTCCAGGTATTTGAAGTTTTCCACCTCTTCAAAGGATAAATTTCCAATTTTTATATTTCTATTTCGTACAATATTCTCGTCACGAGACATAATCATACGCTTTGTCTTTTCGGGATTTACTTCCAAGCCTATCGCTTTACTTGCTTCAAGTAAAATTCCCGTATTTATCCCTAATCGTTTGTGGATTTTCTCTTAACATATTCACGTCATCCGCATAGAGAAGCAGCTGATGTAACCCGTTGAATTCCAAATCTTCTCTGTTATCCTGGACTTTCCTATTATTATTACTACTATTTCTTACCAATTACACTAACATTACTTATCCAACTTTCATTACTTACTTTCATGTTGTTTTATGGTCTAAATATTAATGTAATAACTATGTAACCAATTGTATTTGTTTAGAATTAGAGTCTGGCTGGGCCGAAGAGAAAGACTACTGGCCTTATCTCTGCTAGATTAAATAAATAAATTATTATTATTAAATTATTATTAGTACTTAGGCCATGAACCAACGTAACTTGTGTGCCCACCCCAATGACACCACCTCTTCTCGCTATGAGCCCAAGGGCTCCGAATTTACATGTAAAAATTAGCCCAGCCGTGCGGCCTCTCTCAGTAATATCTCTATATCGAGAGCAGCTACAGACTAGTGCTAAAACTAGTCTGATTTGCAATCGCGTGTTCTGCAATATTAAAGTGATAATAGACACGTACGATATACTTTGAGTGAACTATAGTGAAAAAATTTTAGTTTAAACTAATTTCGGAGTGCCACTTCACGAAGAGAACATATATTGCATGCTCTTCATTTATTACTTCAATAATAGACCCAGATTCATTATTTTTAAACCGAAACAAAGAGAAATAACATTCAAACCAACATAACTGTATTTTCTTTCCAGAAACTAGTGATGTATTATACGTTCCGGTGTATACCTGAAACACACAATTTTTTACGTCAATACGTCTATTCTTTGGTTCGCGGTATGAACAGTATGAACACGACAAGACGCTTTTCGACACGTCGCACAGTGGTCTAGAATGCAAATTTAGCGGGACATATTAATAGCTTTTCAGCTACCTGACAGATTTTTATGAAATTTTACACAGTAGTTACAGGTAGCATATATGTTTTGTATGCAAGCTCTCGTTACGTTAGTATAAGGGGAACTGCCCCTTATAGGGGGGCGCATTTAGACAAAATTAGAAACTTTTCTCCTATCTGACAGATTTTTATGAAATTTTACAAAGCAGTTACAAGTAACATATATGTTTTGTATACAAGCTCTGATTACGTTCGTATAAGGGGAACTACCCCTTATAGGGGGGGCATTTAGACAAAATTAGAAACTTTTCTCCTATCTGACAGATTTTTATGAAATTTTACAAAGCAGTTACAAGTAACATATATGTTTTGTATACAAGCTCTGATTACGTTCGTATAAGGGGAACTACCCCTTATAGGGGGCGCAATTAGACAAAATTAGTAACTTTTCTCCTATTTAACAGATTTTTATGAAATTTTACAAAGTAGTTACAGGTAGCATGTATGTTTTGTATACAAGCTCTCATTACGTTGGTCTAAGTGTAACTACCCCTTATAGGGGGGCGCAATTAGACAAAATTAGTAACTTTTGTCCTATCTAACAGATTTTTATGAAATTTTATACAGTAGTTACACTTAGTACATTTGTTTTGTGTACAAACTCTGTTTACGTTGGTATGAGCAGAAGTGCCCCTTACAGGGGGATGCATTTAGACAAAATCTTATGGGGGGAAAAATGTAATATTTTAGGTACTATTGCACCGTTTGGACACTCGGGAAGCTTATTTGATACATAATTAACAGCCTGTCATCTTGAATTCCCTGGATTATACTGCGGAAGCAGATTCGGTTCACAGATATTGAAATAACTGCAACCGAGAAAACTTGCACTACTGCACCTCGAAAGAATAGTGATCATAAATTATTACTTCCGCAAATCTGCGCACCTTAAGACTAGATTTAAAATAGAGGTAAATAGTGGAGGAAGTGAAAAAAAATCATTTTTGGACGAACCAAAGGGGTTTTTTTTTCTCTACCTTAGCAAAGTTTGCACTCAATGGTTATATTTATATTTTGTCCCGTGTCCATTCATGCTAATTTGACATGCTATAATAACGTTAAATGTAACACAAACAAACAGTGTTACATACCTAAAGAACTACTTCTTATGTTGATACCAAATATGAATGGAATCGACCACTTACAACAGAGTTACAGCACAAGGAAAACGGCAGACTTGCGGCGCTTGCTGAGTAAGAATGCTGGGTGGCGAAATGTGGCATGTTACCGGCTTCTTATCTCGCTATGCAGCCACCTCCGCTCATTAAGATTATCAATTCAGTGTTCCTCAGTTATATAGGAAAAATAATTTAAGGGTTTAATTTCATTTTTTTACATGTCATTTTTCTCCATTTGTCCTCCTAAATATGGATTTTAGACCACTGTGCGTCGTGGTCACCGCTTATTATATTATAAACTAGGCTTATACAACATAGAGCTAAATGAAATACACCATCATATTCTAAAAAAAAATGCAGTAGAGTTCGATAATTCTGTACGATGCTTTTCTAAAAGATTCTGCCTGTTTTGCGTAGCACAAAGATTACTTCCCATTTATTTCCTATCCTGGTAGTTTCCCCAGATGTCAGAACAACGAAGTGTTGCACGAACTGAATGTTAGGGCCTACTCCATTTTGGAAAAACAGCAACATACAGAACGAATTGGACGGAGCATGTAAACCGAATATTCAGATTGAGACTACAAACATTAATTCTTCCATAGTGTTCTTCCCAAAGGCAGGTCTTCTGCAAACCCAGCTGTCTCCAATCTTTCCTATTTTTCGCCTTTCTCTTATTTTCCGCATACGATACTTATATCTTAATTTCGTCTGTCATCTGATATCTTTCTCAGCCCCCGAACTTTTCTTCCGTTCACCATTCAGTAGGTAGTCATAATCCAGCCAATTCCTTTCTTTCTTCCTGATCAGTTTCAGCATTATTCTTTCTTCACCCACTCTTTCTAGCACAGTTTAATTTCTTATTCTATCTGTTCATTTCACACGTTCTTTTCTTCTCCATATCCACTTCTCAAATCCTTGTAGTCTGTTCTCTTCACCTCGTCGTAATATCCATGTTTCTACCACATAAAATGTTACACTCCACGCAAAGCACTTTATTAGTCTCTTCCGCAGTTCTTTTTATAGAGGTCTGCAGAAGATGGTCTTTTTCCTATTAAAACTTCCTTTGCCATTATTACCCTCCTTTTGACTTCCTGACAGCAGCTCATGTTAATGCTTACAGTAGCCTACACCCCAAGTATTTGAAGTTCTCCACTTGCTCTACTGTCTCATTTCGAATTCGCAAGTTCACCTTCTTTAATTTTCTTCCGACGACAAGGGTCTTTACCCCATACTGCTCACAGTTGTCAATTAGCTCCAGAAGCATATATCCCTTAGTAACATCTCCTCGTCTGTTAACGCCATATTATCAGCAAATCTTATTCATTTTATTCCTCTTCCTTCTATTATCACCCCTCCCATGTTCTGAAAACAGTCTCTTCTTCACTACATGTACCAAGTATAGGCTTATGTTGAACGATGTACATGGTAAAGGGCATTCTTGTCGTACTCTGCCTATTCGACTTCCCTTTGACATTTATGCTCCTATCTTGACTTTGACTCGTTGTTTGATATAAAGGTTAGGTACTGAATAGATCCCTCCCTTTCCAATCCACATCAATTTCCTTCAGTATTCTCATAACTTTATTCCAATCCACTCTGTCAAAAGCCTCTTTCAGATCAACAAATGCTGTATAATAATTTATACTTACTTACTTACTTACAAATGGCCTTTAAGGAACCCGAAGGTTCATTGCCGCCCTCACACATCTTTATTTGTAGCCTATATTTCGCCGATTGATATAAGCCGTCCAATTGCATCTCTCGAACTTTTTCTCTTCCCGAAACCAAATTGCTCTTCTTCCAACTCTCCTTCCATCTTAGAATATGAACGTCGATTCAGTATTCGCAGGATAATCTTCGCCGAAATTAATAACGAAATACAACCAAATTCAAGAAGAGAGCAGGGCCGGCCAATGGAGGAACTGACAGAACATGGCAATAGTGATCTATATCTGGAAGATTGTATTTCCCTTTAATACAGCACAGCCTCTCTCAAGGATATGATGCTATCCACATAATCTGCAGCTGGCAATCTCAATCATTTCAGAGCAGTGGGGAGAAGGGGAGTTTTTGGTGGCAAGCCTTCCATCATGTGACCGAACAATCCCTCCCATTCCAAAATCTTCTCGTTCTACACAAAGAGCTTTCGCAATATAAATCATAGTGCATCTGCGTGTATAGCATGATAATACACATCGTGGTCACGGCAGACACACGCTCAGGGTACAGCCAACTGCACTTATCGGAAGAAAAAATGCCTTCGATGATTTGCTATGTCAAATTCCAAGCTTCGTTTCTGTTTTATTGCTTTCCCTTTTATGGATTATCAATTGCACGGGTTTCGGTTATCAGACAGGACCTTGTAAACCCGCTATTAAGTGGAAAAATGACCCAAGTCACAATTTTATCTCATTTGGAAATTAATTATAGCGACACAAAGATATTCCCTCTAACGCAAATAAAGTCCTATAAGTTCTACGTACTTCTGCTTTGTAAACTTCTTACGGTTGGAGATGGGTAAAAATTTGATAATTTTTTATCAAAATCACATTTTTCGTTTATTGTAGAAAATTAAGCATATTTTGCATTTTTGACGAAGATTTAGAACCCTAAGGCGGTTGTGTCATTAATTACGCCATCTTCAAAAAGATTGCGCTCATTAAGCTTAAAATGCATGCAAACTTTTTAAATCATTTTCCCTTACTTCTTTTTGCCCACTTCTCTGTATTCACATGGCTAAGGATTCCACAAATTTTATGCTAGGAAGCTGACTTTTTACAGCATGTTCTTAACACAGTCATGTTGGATTTTTTCCGATAAAATAATTTTATTAAAAAATAAAATATGTGCTTGCGCTCTGCAAATTTTATAAATTTAAATATGAACTGGTTTAATTTTTTCACTTATGTTTACGAGGTAAAACTAAAAAAAATGTGAGAACATAGAAACTTTCTAAATAGATCGAAGGTGTTGTAAAAATTTTTCAGACATGATGCTTCAAATTTGAAGGAAAAGAAACATTTAAAAAATATGCTAATTATTTTCTGAAATGTAAATAATTAAACTACTAAATCTGTAAACATCAAACTTGAACACATAATTGCTGGTATCAGTAAGAGTAGCTATGTTTAGAAAATAACAAGCCTCTAGCTTATATATATATATATATATATATATATATATATATATATATTTCACCCTTCGCCATCCTTAACATTATCCCAACTAGCTAATTTTCTTAATTGCAACCCGAAAACTGTAGATTCACTGCATTTCATCAAGATTCTTAAGCCCGTTTTCAAAATAAAATTTTAAAATATACAAGAATTGCTAGTTTAGTAGTATAGCACTTTAGCTCCTAAATCTGTTTATTTAACCCAATAAATGCATTATCCCAAAGTCGAGACCTAGCTAATTTTCTTAATTGCAGCCGAAAACTGTAGATTCACTCCATTTTATCAAGATCCTTAAGCCCGTTTTGAAGATAAAATTGTAAAATATACAAGAATTGTTTGTTTAATAGTGTATAACTTTACCTCCTTAGGCCCGTTTTCAAGACAAAATTTTTCATTATACAAGAATTTCTCTTTATTCCCTAAATTGTTTATTTAGCCCCATATATGAGTCGAAACCTAGCTTAATGGCTTCCTCGTATCCGAAAAATGTCGATTCACTCAATTTCATCAAAATCTTTTGGGCCGTTTTCAAGACAAAATTCACAACATACAAAACTTGCTCATTAAATAGTATACGATTTTACTCCCTAAATTCGGTTATTTAACCCACTAAATGCGTTACCTCAAAATCGAGACTTAGCTAATCTCTTTTTTTGCAAATGAAGCTATAAATTCACTCCGTTTCATCAAGCTCCTCAAGACCGTTTTCAACATAAAATTTACACATATACAATAATTGCTCGTTTAGTAATATTTAATTGATTTCAATAAATTGTTTAATTGATATATGATCCCGAATAGGCCTATAATTTTGCGTTAATACAATTTGTAACGAGTGCATTCTGAATGCTCTGTAGTTACTTTCTTTTTCTTTCATTCGACAAAAATCGAAGTCCTTTCTCTCACAAGAAGCTACACGTGTCTCAGCTTTTTTTCGTCCATTGATCGAATATAAATGTTATTTATTAATAGAGAGCAGAATTTTAGGCCCTAAAAATTGGCATTTTAGGCGCCTAAAATAGGCTCTTAAACTACTTTATTTAGGCTCTATAAAATAAAAAATATGCTTTTTTTGTTTGTTAAAAAATGTCACTAATATAAGATGCAACATTTATTTAATGAAAAATTCTAGGATTAAAAGAAACTTCCACACATTTCACATTTTACAAGGGTGCACACGAATACACAAAATGAAGACATTTTGTCTTTAAGTTAGTGTTTTTCATTCACCGATCACATATCCATAGTTTGCTTCACAGTAGATAATCAGCACCTATTGTGGCTATTCTGTCACCCACTGCTGTACTTACAAATGGTGAGTAAAAAGAAGGGGGTTGTTATCTGTCTTGGAATGTAAGAGAATGCTTATTCGGGTACAATCCAGCGAGTTTGTGTTAAATGGTTGACAGACAGAGGAAGATATAATAATAATAATAATAATAATAATAATAATAATAATAATAAATTGTCCCGCAGGAATTCTTTTATATGCCAGTAAATCTACTGACATGAGCCTGCTGCATTTAAGCACACCAGGCCGACTGAAAGTTGGAATTTTAGAATTGAAAGATTGTAAGAATGAGAAGGAGTGTTATTCACTGCTAGGAAGGAGTTGTTATCCGTCTTGGAATGTAAACGGTACATGATGTTAAGAAAACTGTGAACAGTTACGAAAGACAATGCAAAAATTAAAAAAAATATAAAAATAGGCACTAACTTCGAAATAGGCATTTTTAGACACTATAAAACCCCTTTATTTATACCTATATTTCCATTAAAAAATGTAAATATTAAATCTCAAGCCTATATGTATCAAGGAAAAAATAGGTTTTTGCCTAAATTCTGTTCTAAGTTATCATCACTGTATATGTAATATAAAAATAAACGAGAAGTTCCTCGTAAACTATATGCTACGGCTTTACCAGGGAGAACTTTCCTAATCGGCCAGATTGTGCTGCACAGCCCCGCCCATGAAGATGACGACGACGTCTGCGATAACATGCACCATCCATTAATTAATCATGTTTGGTGGTGCGGTGCGTTTTATCTCGCCTGGTTAAATGACCCGGGAATCTATCTGCGGATTAGTGATTAGTTACGCAACGCCCACTCTTTAACTCAGCCCAAGGTTAGCATCACAGCGACCTCTGCAAGGACATGTACCACCCTTGCATGCAGGAGCTTCTAGCGATCAAAGCGTGCGCCGAGACCTGATCGCCGGCTTTGTACGGACAGTCCAAAACCCGGCAGTTTGAGAAACTTCCCCAAAGCGAAGATCTATATAACCGCTGAGGTAATTTGGTTAGCTTTGTGGCTGTATACCACGGATGTAGTGTATCTTTCAGACTCTATACTACGTCTATTCAGCCTCACAGAAAGGCGCAAATTTTATATATAGAAAGAGAACGTGGCGCTGCTGCAACCAAATATCGACTCTGGAAACTGACGTGTTTCGAATCACGTCTAGGATGCAATTAAGAATATTATACGCAGCAAAGGAAAAAAAGTAAATAGGGACAAAGCAACGAGAAAAGTAAAAAGGATGTTCAAAGGTACAGTAGATAAAAAGAAAATAAAATGAATACAAAATTACATGGAACAAAAGCGGGAGAAGAAATGAAAAATAATTAAAAAAACAGAAGTAAAAAATAAGGTCAAATTCAGAGTAAGAAACAAGAGAACAAACAAATGAAAATCTACTGTAAAATGAGAGACGGTAGGAAAAAGAATAAGTGTCAGAGTAAGCAGGAAATGAAAAAGTTATAAAAATAGAAAAACTCAAATACGGAAGAAAAACAAACTTACAAATGCTCTCAGGTTGGAAAGGTAAAATACAGAGAGTGTTTGAAAACGTAAGGCCAAGCAAATGGAAGGTGAAAGAGGAGCATGAATATAATAAATAATATAAATAAATTGTTCTTATATTCTCTACGTTTCAATAAATACAACGCTTCATACATAAAGCAATCATATTTGAAGGGCTCGGAAATAAAAGATAGTAAGCATAATTTTGATGAATTTGGACATATGGCCACTAGACGTGTCTACTATCCATGGACTTTGCATCAATTAGATGAAATAGTTAAAATTCGCACCAGCAGATGGAGTACGAGGCCTTGAATTTTGCGAAAACCCTGGTTATTTAACGTAAAACTTGGCAAGCGACCTCTGTCGTATAGTAAGCGACGGAATCAAGAAGAGAGTCTGTCAGGATGCATCGCTTGTGGTAGGTACTGCACCAGCTTGGATATAGTCATTCAGTGAGGGTAATCACCACCATTACAACACTCAAGAATACAATGAAGTTAATGTACGACCAAAGTGACGAAATCAGGCGCCATTTCTATTAGTGCAGACGGAAAGAAAATGTAAAAATAGAAGACCCGTTGACGGATGTAAAATGAAAGACATATTAGAATGTATGAAATGAATATCTCCGTATTATACGCCATTTTATGGAAGTTCGAAGCCTATCAATGTAGAATTGTGGATGAACACAGGATTAAGAGAAGATGAAGTTTATGAAAATTAGCGAGTTGTAATAGCAATGTACTCATTGACTGCTCTCTTGAAACACCAAAACAAAATAATTATTTTTTAAAAGACATTTTTGATCGTTAAAGAATAGTTTCTTTTTTCTTAATTTCATAGTCTGTGTGTTTTTTAAAACAGGTCAAGAAGTGTACCGCTGTTTGATGTATAAAACGAATAACCACCAACTATAAATTATAAAGTCATGAATATCCAATATCCACACCATAAGTGCTTCAAAATATGCAATAACGTGCATTTCAATAATATACAGAGTGTGTCAGGAGGAAAGGTAAATGGTGTGAGGGGTGATAATATTGGTGATTCTGAATAAAAAAGTTTATATGAACATGTGCCCTATTCTTAACAATATCTGGCATACAGCTGTTTGAAAATCACGGGCGTCAGTCTCATGTCCTTCATCAGCACTCACATGCGGACGCAACCAAAACATTCGGTTGTAATAGGATCAATGAAACGTATCGTGGGCGTTGGATCGGTCGCGGTGGAGTCATTTCTTGTCCACCGAGGTCACCCGACCTTACTCCATTGGATTACTCTGTGTGGGGTTGGCTAGAGAGCGAAGTCTACAAGCGCAAAGTGAAAACAAGGGAAGAACTTCTCGCTCGTATTTTACATGTATTTCAAGTAAAGGAATGTCCGAATCAGCTCAGGTCAGCAACACAGCAGCTGTCTGCAAGAGCTGAAAAGAGCGTTGAAGTTGACGGTGGACTTTTTGAACATGTTGTGTAAATAAAAATTCACAATTAAAGGGAATATAAGGTAACAGTGTTTTAATTTACTATCACCTGCACTTTTCTCGTTCCATATTGTCTCCATTAGTTTTCTCCGAAACCGTTAAGAACAGAACATAATTCATACAAACATTTTTGTTCAGAATCACCCCTGAAACCATGTACCTTTCCTTCTGACTCACACTGTATATTGTCCACTATCTATGTCATCCTGGGCATAAAGGGGAATGGAAAAGCAAAGGAGATACTCCCGACCATGCTTATACCGCTTTAGAAACAAATACACAGAAAAGCACAGTGCGTCAGTGGTGGATTTTAGACGACCAGCGAGAGTCGAAAGCTATGATACCTGCGTTACACAATCCGTCACTTAGCAATGATTGCTTTCCTGTGTACTTGTATCAATCCGAAACATAACAGTCTCTGCCGGAGAAGGCGAGGTGGGGAGTTAAGGGGTAGACTCAATGGAGTTATTAGCGTCCAGGCCTGATCTATGCTCATTTTATATTACTTATTATTTCAATATAAAAAAATTAGGAAACTTATTTTGTGCTTTTCTCAAAATCACTGTCGTGTGTCGTGGTGGTTATTATCTTTTACTTCCCAACCCTTCATTTATGTAAAGCTGACAAATAACCATACAATACATAATCCATTATTTCTATCACCTTGACAATGTGGAACAGGTGTTCAAAATGTTGTTTTCTATGCGCTGTCTCCCATCAAAAGGACAGAGGGTTATCGTCTTAGCATATCTTAATCCTTAAATTGACAAAACTTCATTTCTCACACTAGTTTATTAAACAGTGTCGGACTGTAAAGAAAACACACTATCGCAATGTCCATATCTTATATGTTGTATCTGTCTGGCTAATCACCTCCACCGCCTGGGTGTATTATCCGGCCCCCACTGCATGCTCTGTGGATGTTCCGACACCATGGACTCAAACCACATTAAGACTTGTCCAGCACTTTCATCTGTCAGCTTTGTGGATAGGTACTGGGAGGCCAGAGAAAGAATGCAGCAGTGCTGAAATCCACTCCTTCATAGTTTCACTTGCACATTGTTCACTTTATTTCGTTTTCTTTCATTTTAGTTTTTATCGCCATTGTACGGCCAGTGACTCTAGTCAAGTGCCACTGCATTGAATAAAAAAAATTATAGTATTGTGAAATTTTGGTTCAATTTAATTTTCCCACCAATTTTTTTTCAATTGTTATATTAAAATTATAGCATATAGCCTATTAATCTGTTGTGTACTATACGATACTTTGTGAATTTAAGAGTTAAAAATCAAGTATTTTTGGTTCGGACTCTTCTACAGTACAAACGACAGCTCGGTTTTCAGGTCATATTGTACAGTAATTCCGATTGGTGATTACCAGACATCGAGATTTTGGACCCGATAGAATAAGTTTACTACGTCCGTACTATAGGCAGCTTTTTCATTGTGTTGGAGTCGGCAGAAGAAGAGACATGTGTACATGAAATCAAGATCAGTCCAGTCTGCTGGTGCTGTACAGTGACGTTCCAAAAAAATGCAACTAAGTTATCAAACATTAAAATAAAATTATTGTTAGAGGAGAAAAATTCTATTGCACCAAAAAATTAATCTTTATATAGATTAAACTAAAAAACGTATCATGCGAAATTTTCAAAATTAATTAATATCCATTTCCTTTCGGCTTCTGTCATAAGCACAAGTGCAATACTTACTCAACATACATAATAATTCTACACAACATACACAACTTATGAAGTACAATACATGGTACTGTTACAATATAGCCTACTACAACACACATTCTGAAGGTCTCAAAACTAAACTTTCTTCGGAAGTTGACAAGACAAAGTTTATATTGGGAGAAGCTGCGCTCTACATCACATGATGTAATGGATTTATTTTAGTAGGTTATTTTACGACGCTTTATCAACATCTTACGTGATTTAGCGTGTGAATGAGATGAAGATGATAATGCCAGTGAAATGAGTCTGGGGTCCAGCACCGAAAGTTATCCAGCATTTGTTCATGAGGGGAAAAGCCCGGAAAAAACCTCAACCAGGTAACTTGCCCCGACCGGGAATCGAAACCGGGCCGCCTGGTTTCGCGGCCAGACGCGCTAACCGTTATTCCACAGGTGTGGATGATGTAATGAATGCAAAACGAAAAAAACACTAAGTCATTGAAATCTATCTTCGCTACCCCAGCAGTGTCCGTAGACTTCTTCCCTGCTAGCATGTCTTTCATGTCACATAATATCTCATATATTCTTAGACTAACCACATAGATAACCACATGCACAGATCAAAACTAGACTACTAGCTATCTTCTGTCCTCTCTTCTGATAAAGTGAACTAGGTGTACGGGACTGTTTTTATTGTCAGAACAGTACCTCCTCTCCCTGCCTTATGAGTATGACTGAGTAAATAAAGCACATGGGACGACAGGTAGGTCGCTACCATCACTGCCCCCACCCACTACAGTCCAGCTATCCAACTTGAAATCGCACTGTTTTCATCTATCGGGTCTAAAGTCTCTAAGCCTGGTGATTACCAATATTCTGTACGCAAACCCTGTGTATGGTGGGGGGGGGGTGGAAGTCAACGGACATGTTTTAAGACAGTGGTACCCAAACGCTTGAATGTTATGCATCCCCTAAAACTCATGCTTCATTTATGTGGACCCCGTAAAATACTTTGCATAATTTAGGCCAATGACATGTTATACTTACTAAATACAATATCTCCATTCATTCATTCATTTAATTAATAGTTTTCTGCCTAAGGGCAGGTTTTTTCTGTAAACCCAGCATTGTCCAATTTTCTCTACTTTGCGCCTTCCGCTTAGTCTCCAAATACGATCGATATGGGTCTATCTTAATGTTGTCTATCATCTGATATTTCCTTCTGCCCGAACTTTTCTCCAGTTCACCATTCCTTCCAGTGCATTCTTCAGCAGGAGTTTTTTCTCAGCCAGTGATCCAGCAAATTCATTTTTCTCTTCCTGATCAGTTTCAGCATGATTCTTTCTTCACCCACTTCTTCTAGCAAAGCTTCTTATTCTCTCTGTCCATTTCACATGCTAAACATCCTTGAGGAATTGATAGCGATATAAAATTTTAGCTTCAGTTTTTTATATAATTTGAAAATACATAAATACAAAGTTATTTTAAAAATTCTTTCAATTATTTATTATCATAATACAGTGCTTTCTTAGATTCACCGAGCATATTCAATCAATGGCTTTCCCGAAACACGCCATGAAATGTTTCTTATAAAACAATTTTTATGTCGAAAAGGAAGCCAAAACAAACAAAATTGTATCAACAATTTTTTGTTTGGAATATCTCGAAGAATAACTCCCTGAAATTAATGAAAATACTTACGATTCACCCTATAAAGCGTGCACAATGGACCAAAGTGTGCCAAAGTTTACGGACCTGTCCAGCCCACATAAAATAAAGCCAAACTAATACATGAATACTGAACCTCTTTTTTATGTAACAGCTGAGACTAACAGAGAGAAGATGGAGATGTGATTTGTATCTTGTATTAAAATTACAAATGTTTTTATTAGTACTAAATGTATCTTGGTTTTTAACGTAAATCATCATTAGAGAAAGAACATACTCACAAAGTGAGGTCAAGACGTCTGGAAAATCTTTTACACCGAGGACAGAACATCTAGAAGCTTGGAGACCGTTACTTTTGAGCAGTCCGACCACCCCCTCCTCCCGCACTAGCGGGTACGGTACCATTCATCTGCAAAACATTTTCTCAACTGAAGTTATTGAATTGTGAGAGCGCAACTGGATCAGTGAAAGTAAGTGGTCAACGTTTTCAGTTTGTAGTGCAACGAACAATTCTGCTGTGTGTGGGCTCTTCTGTAGTGACGTCACTGGAGCCTCTAGTTGTTCTGTCTCCGGTTGTACAACGTATCATTTTATGCACACTTATACAATGAAAAGAATAAAAATAAAATCTACTGGAAGGTAAGTGAAGAATGAAATAGGAAAAAAAAAAGTTAAACGAAGTGAAAAACACTATACGAAGCGAAACAAAAAGGAAAAATTGTGAACGGGATAATGAATTTAAGAAACCAATTTATCCGAAAAAAGACAGAATTTAATGTAAAAGAGAGGGCCAAACAGTGAGAATAAAAGAAAAGAAAACATGAAGGAGAAAAGCAAATAAATGGATGAATAAACAAAAAAGAGGAAGAAAGAATAAAATAATGGACAAAAGAATGAAAGAGAGAAAGGAGTTGTAAAGTGATAGAAATTGAGAGGAGAATATATTGAAGGAAGAAGGAAAAAAAAGAATCTTAGCACCAAACAAATAGGAAATGAAGTAGAAGGAGTGGAGAAAGACAACACAAAAAATGAAGACAATACAAGATGATAAATAATTGAAAGAAACAGAAGTAAAATAAAAAAAAAAGAGAGAGAGAATTGAAGCAAGCACAAGAAAAGAAAGAAAGAAAAGGAATGAGTGATTGCTGTAAATATGTTGCAGCACTTGTTTTACTCGTTTGTTTCGTAGACTGAAATTCACAACAAACCTTCATGAAGTTCCCCGTCTGAGAGCTGGGTCGATATGATTAGGTGCGTCGGCGAAGTTGTGATCGTTATGGCTATTTTATGTCATTCCTGTCGGTTAACATCGCTCTTTCAGCATTCCGTGCTGGGAGTGGTGGACAGACAATAAATAATGACAGGGTTGTTTATAGCTTGCGAGACGATAGTTTACGGAAAACAGTGGTAGATATCTCAGTTGTACCAATAAATTGCTCCTGGGCTACACTCCTTTAAAGACTACGAAATTAGTATCGAATAAATTTGCTCAGAATCACGAGTTCTCCAAAGTACTTATTATTTAACAGTGCTCTAACTGTAAAAGATACACTCCACCAGATCATGAGAAACCCACTTCTGTTTGATTATTTTATTACATCTTCTCGTAGGCTATGCGTATATGGGTTTGGTAAATTGGGTCTCTTCTTCCAAAATCATGTGAAATTGAGTCCCGGCTAGAAAAAGGGTGTAGATAAAATGGGTCCAGGTTAAGAAAACGTATACAGTAGGTAAAATAGGCCCCGTCTTCCGTCAGCCTATTAGCGTTACACAGACGTCTCGTGGAGGTTCGCTGAATAGTTCCCTCCAATTTTTTCTCTTTATTTTATTATAAACACTTTAAAATACCGATTGCTCATGCTGCAGATCAGAATTCCTGATACAGTAGTTTCTGGTTGACAATAATAATTGCTTGAAATCTTGAGTGTAGAACACTGTACTAGTTTTCTCTTTTTGAATCAATGTAACGGGAAGCAATTCTATGAGGGAGAGGGAAGTATGGAGTGAGGTAGCGAGTGAAGCATCTACATAGTGAAGGAAATCTGAAAAATTCACTTAAGTTTCTCGAGTAAAATGTTTTTTGTTCGCGATGTATTGGCAACATGCTCTCAATATAATATTAGTACTTAGTGATTAAAATAGTGACAATATTAGTACTTAGATAAGTTAATAGTGGTAATATTAGTTTGTAATGATTAAAATAGTCATATCTGTACGTACAGATTAAAATAGTGATGATATTGTTACGTAGTGATTAAAATAGTGTGCAGTGATATTAGTGCCTGGTGATTAAAATAGTGATAATATTACGTAGTACATAATGATTAAAATAATGATAACATTAGTACCCTAGATCATATATGTAACAGATAACTCATCGCTATGTTAAAATCGGCAGCACTTTGAAGAGAACGACCGCCAGGATCGCCACCCGTCCGCCGTAAACGAACACGAGATGGCAGTACAGTCGCTAATGCAATTCAAATGGGAATTATGACGTGACTCCTTATGTAACAACTAGATGGCAGCGTAGTAAACCTGACAAAAGTTGTTAACCTCAAAGCCTATAAGACCAACCTATCTGGTTATATATGATCTAGGTTAGTACGAAGCGATTAAATAGTGATAATATTAGTATGTAGTGATTAAAATAATGATAATATTAGTAGGTGGTGATTAAAATAATGATAATATTAGTAGGTGGTGATTAAAATAGTGATAATATTAGTATGTAGTGATAAAAATTGTGATAATATTGGTACGTAGTGAAAATATTAATTTATTGTGAATAGGGTGTAGATACTCATCTGAAATCTCTACTCTTTTCATTACGTTTAGAAGAAAAATTGGATATAAAAATACTTGGCGCGCACCCAGCTGGAGATTTTAGGCTTTACCAGAATTGCAAGAATCAGAATGAAACATTTGCGTTATCTATTCCTTTATAAGTAAGGTAAATTGTCAAATATCCTATTGGGGCATTCCATGTCAAATCAACACAAAAAAGTGGACTTTTCAACCCGACCACCTCAGATTTTCATTAAATTTGGTAGGATGGTAAAGAACCTTAAGTTAAGTAATTATGTAAAATTTTAGCCCTCAATAATGCACATATCCCTACAGCAATTCTGTCAATACGAGAAAAAATGTAAAAATGTCGCATACTATGTCAACAAAAATAATTCATAACTTATCTTCTAATTGAGATAGAATCTTAAACTTGGGCTTATTTTAAAGCTAATGGATCATACGTTTCAATAAAAATAGGTTTGCATCAAAGTAATGAATTATTTATTGAATAGTCACGTGAAACACATTTTAACATTGAATATCTATAAATGCGGGACATAAATTATTTCGCGAAAAATGTATGTTATAGAGGTAAGAGTATTCTCCCCTTGGTGTAAGTTTCATTTTGGAAACATTTCAGGAATATCAGTAAAAAAATTATATCAATGTATTGGTTTGTAGCACTTAACCCCCTCTTACACCAACACTGCATGCGCACGAGTTGGTACTTGTCTGATAAGCTGCGTCATCGATCTGTCAGGCCGTCATGAATGGCAGTTTATACAGTCTTCAATTTATACAAAATGTGCAATCTGTTTCAAGTGCAGTGTCGTTAGTTTTCGTAGTATGTGGTAGTTTTGTGCGATGTAATGGAGTCGCGTTTTAAGTTATAGGCCTATGTTTGCTGTAATCCCTTCGAGAAATCAGGGCACTGTAATTAGAGGAAAAATTTAAGAAGTGTTATATCGTGGATGCTTAATGTATTTCCTGATTTAAAACAGGAACAAAAGGTGTGCGCTATGTGTCGCAAAGAAATAAAAATACAATATGATGCTATTACGCAGAATCCTCATAATGACTCTAGTAATGAAGAATACGTCGACTCTACAGCAAATGTAAGTTCATTAAATACAAGTCTTTTTGACCAAGGTGTGTTCCTTATTAAACAAGAAAGGCTACAACAAGAGAAATATAAGAGACAGAAATTTGAAAATATTGTAAAAGACAAAGTCTTCGATATAAAGATGCCGAGAAACCAGGACCTTTCTGATTCTGAAATTTTGTCTCAGTTGCAGGAACATTTTCAAAATTCAGATAAAAGTGAGAAAATCACCATTTTAACACTACTACCTGAAAGCTGCAGCGTAAATAATATAAAAAAGAGTTTCTTTCAGCTTTCGAATACATAATTCGGAAAGCCAAAGTCCTGGCAAAGGGAAAGGGAATTTTGTGTTCACCAAATCCGAAACCTGGAAAACCCTTGCTCGCGGCTGTTGCCGGTAAAGTTAAAGAATTCTGTTGTTCTGACGAGATAAGCAGAATGATGCCTGGTAAGAAATATTTGTTGTGATTAAAGAATCAGGGAGTAAATCACATGAGCAGAAATTAATTATATGCAGTGTTTAAAAATTCTAACCCTGACCAAGAAATTGTATTCTAGCTGGAGTTAGTGGACTATACTGTCTGTGTTTGTGTCCTATCAGAATGTAAAACTTATGCCGGAAGCAATTTAATAAAGTTTCAGGTCTACGTGGATTTCAAGAACATTTTTCTTTATACTTTCCAACTTAACATTTCTTGGCTACTATGGTGTGCAATCCTCCTCATATAAATTGCTTGTTCAGGAAATGTACAGGATGTCCTGAACCATTCAAAATAAGAGAGGGTTTAGAGAAATGTTTCGTATAAAACTGCAGTGAATCAGTGACCTACAAGCAGTGGAAGACGACTGACCGATCAACGCTTGAGACTATAATGAAACTCACAGACAAATATTTCGACTGTCTCTTGGAGAAGCTTGGTGATTTACTGACTCACTCATTTATATCATCTGAACAAAGTAAGTTTCTACGTGATATGAAATCAATTCTACAGCCATGCCTCCTTGTTGTGTTATGCGACTTCGCTGAAAACTATTATTTCGTAATCCAAGATGAAATTCAGTCATATCACAGGACTAATGTGCAGACAACCATTATACTTTCGTAATATATCATAACAAATCGTCATCCGATACAGTCTCTATTAAAATCTGGTAATAATTTCACACTGCCCGAAATATGACACTACAGCTGTACATCTGTTTCAAAAATATCTAATGGAGTCATTAAAACAAACATCTGTAATTCACCACAAAAATTATGTATTTCTCCGATGGATTCTCTGCTCAGTATAAAAATAGAAAAAAAAATTCCTGAACCTCACATTACATGAAGAAGATTTTGGATTTCCAACAGAATTGCATTATTTTTGCATATCGCATGGCAAAAGAGCATGCGACGTTGTAGGTGGGACACTTAAAAGGTTTGCGGCTTGTGCTAGTTTGCAGAGACCATCCGATAAACAAATAACTACACCTAGGGAATTGTACGACTGGACAAGGGATCATCTCCCAAACATTAATACCGTTTATGTGACTAAAAAAGGCTATACTGAAGAGGAAAAAATGCTTGCTCTTCGATTTGCAAAATCCACCGCAGTGCCTGGAACACAAGTTTCATACAGTCCTGCTGTTTAGGATGGGTATTATACTTGCTAAGCAGTTTTAAAATGCAGTTGAAACAACGCAGCATCCTGTCTGGAAAGATGATCAGGCTATTTCATCTCAGCAATGAAAGGTAAGCATTTCTTACAGAACTTCAGGTTTAACAAAATCCATGTGACAATAATTTATTTCAGGTAATAATTTAAAAAATTCGAATTATGTACTACATGTTAAATTACATAGCGACATTCAAGAATATGATCAAATTTAATTAAATACAACGAATGTGTGGGACATAATTATCGCGACTTATACGGTTAGCTTACGCTTGCTGTGACATAATAATTTTTATCTTTATAATCTATCTATATTATCTAAACTTATCAGTTCATTATATCACTAATTGAGGCGTACTATATATTTTTTTCATTAAAATAGAACCCCCGCATTTTTAAATATGAATATATGAAAATTGTTTCACCATGTTTTTTTTTAGTGTAATTGAACACATGCAGAAAACAATATAAGTAATAAAAACTATCACATATTAAGAATGTATCACCCAATTTTTGTAAATTTATCTGGAGACGTTGTTGAGATATATAATTTTAATTGAAGCGGCGTGCTTACAAAAATGTGATTTTTCTTCATGTTTGAAACGCCACTGACAGAAAACGAAAAGCACAGGACATATGAAACTCGACAGTTTTAGTTAGCGCGGCAGGTCAAACAAACCCTCAAATTTTGAAAGAAATCTGAGTCTGTCGGGTTGGGTGCCTTGTTGATTTGATATGGAATGACCCTATTATCATCACGAATTAAAATCAAGCAGGCTCAACTATTGATGCTGACTTAGAAAATGACAATGTTCCATATGCGAGTATAGGCCTATACTACAGCAGGAATAATAATAATAATAATAATAATAATAATAATAATAATAATAATAATAATAATAATAATACACAAAGCTCAACATGCCACTTGAGCCACGAGCGCTGCTGGTTTCAGCCATTGAGGAACTTTACTTTCCAGATGAAATTATGTTATAAAATTGAATGTGTGTTCCAGAAATTATTCATTAGATGTTCCTTTGATGTTGTTAATGTTATTAGTTTCAGTATTAAGTCTTACAGTATTTACGAATGTTTCCTTTCATGCCCTTGTGTGATTGCGTGGTATAAGAAATAAGGCAGAACGATAACATACAAATGCTTGTGAGGGAAAGTCTATTTAGGAAGAACAATAGAGAGCTCACGGACTCCTCCTGCATAAACATTCAGGAGATAGTAGACTTCCAAGAACCGCGCGGTAAAATGAAGTCCAAGCCACCGCACAAGATCATAATTATTACCTCGAAGGACTGTGCTGAGCATATAAAAGACGAATAAAACCACACTTGCAATTCCAAGCATGGGTCTGTTACAAATTTCTATTACGCGTAATGATGAGCTAAATTAATGTTATACCCTCACAAACGTATTTCATATTAGCAAGAACATGGCAGTGGGTATTAGGTCACCCGTGTGAATGGCAGGCATAGACTTGCAGCAAATTTAAGACATTCTTAGAGAAAACGTCAAAATATCGTCGTTGTTCCTGCAATAACTCCTATGTGCAAAATATGAAATTTTACAGTAAGAAGAAAAAACATATTCATTCTTCTATGGCAGTAATGCATAGGAGATTGTGAATTCTCACATTTTCGAAAGAAAGAAAGAAAGAAAGAAAGAAAGAAAGAAAGAAAGAAAGAAAGAAATATAATTACATATAGGAGATTTTATTATTTGCTGTATCAGTATTTAAGTTATTTAATAAAGCAAAAATCTGAAAATCGATAAATATGTCACATAGGAGTTATTGCCGGAACAACTACGATAGAAAGTAGTGGCAGTGAAGGAAATTGCTGGTGTATGTCGTTCTTTTGAGGTAATGAAATTTAAACTGGACGACGTCGAGGTATAAGATGATACTATTGTGATTATTCCAGATTAAAAAAATGGTTATGTCGCGTGCATTCACAATTATTTACTGCTAGGAAAGATAATGTTTGTTATTTCGAAATTCTGAGGAAGTATATAATGCTTAAGTCAAAGATTGGAGATAAAAATTCGTGCTTCTTTATGAGATATCAAGAAGGAAAATGTTCAGAGATGATAGATGGCTATATAACTGAGAGGTTGAGATCAGGTTGTCTGATAGGGTTCTCTGAATAATTCATACATGCAGCTTTTTTAAATTTTCTATGATAAGTTTCAATTTGAGGGATAGAAGTATATTGCCAGTTTATTTTGTGAACAGTCTTTAAACTGTATTCAGTAATTCTAGACTTTTCTTGTTACTGTTTTTTTTTTAATTCTAACTGAAGATCTACTGGTCTCAATTATGTGCAAGCGACCAAACACACGGTATGTTGCATTCAGTCCCTAGTGTCTAAGAAATTCTATTTATATCTAGCACTCCTGTTTCTACACCTACCCTTAACCGTATTACAAATTTAAGAACTCACTTTCGGATAATCACTTTACCGTCATATTATGAGAGTTAAATACAGTTGTTTGGAAATCAACTTATATCTTAAATTTGAATAATTACCAATTAAGCAATATACTCAATGAACAAAACAAGAACAAAAGCATTTCGAATATTAAATCTTCTATGATGTAAAATGTTTAATCAATAATTACTTACATGGCAGCTCTCTAAAATCAGCAGGATGCATCTCTTCAGAAGTCGTATACAGACAAAACTGAAAGGGAAAAATTGAATACAAAATATTAGCTTCCAATATGAATTTCAAGACAAAAAAAAAACTTCCAAATTAGCTTAAAATCTGCATTCAAGTATATTTAACCTAAATCGTAAGATTAAATATAAAAAAAACTGAACGATAAAAGAAATTATTGTAAAGGACAGGAAAAAATCCCAAAATTGTGCAAAAATCTTCGTTCATTTAGCCTTTTTGTCAGGATGTTGAAGCTGTGACTGACATATTTCTCGTTCATTTCCATTTAGCTAGACCTACAGATCAACCATAAAATATATTCTACTTTGTCGTCATACTGGATTACTACTTGTAAAGGGCATATGTACTTGCACACAAGAATACAGTACAAACGATAATGTAACGCGCATTTTACAGTATACAATAATCACGTTAAACTGTAACAAGTTACCAGCTTGCTTCTATATTGAGAAGCCTTTGTCTTACTACAGCCGAAGTAGGCTTTTTGTGTACCCATCATGGAATAAATTGCGAGCTGATTATGCTGCTCGTCAAAACCGGATCAACCATCCTCCACACCATACATGCATGTCCAGCCAACTAGTCCGATTACTACACTTCTGGTGACGGTCTGCCATAACTCAGAAATGGACGTGAATTGTCTAATACCACAGTCACGAGCTTGAGTTGTGAGGGTGCTAGGAACAATAGACTGTGCCGGTATTATTTCGCATTGTCTGTAATGAGACGATATTAGCGATCCTAGTGGTTAGCAACTATCTATGGATGCATATTTACTACGTATTGAGTTTCGTGACTGTATATTAGAGATGGCCGATATTTCACAAACCGATATTTTGTCACAGGTATTTTTTTGTCACAGATAAACCTGTGACTGATGACGCGAAATATCTGTGACAAAATATCGCTATCGAAATCTGCTCCGTATTCAGTACTCTGTGACTGATATTTTCTCCTCTACGTCGTAGGTTTGCGCGTGCGCATGATACAATAACAGCAATCTGGCGGTAGTTTCTCAATCTTATTATAAATGATGTAGTTATTACACGATTTAAATAATAACACCATTGGTTACCAGTACTTAATCTTGTGTAAAACCCTGTCTGAACAACTGTTTCGTTATGTAATTATTTTCCAATGCTTTTCCGAATACTTATGTTTCACTAATTTTTATTCTATGACTCAATATTGTAATATTAATGGACGACTTAAAATAATTTATCCATTATATTATATACAATAAAAAGGATCAATTTTTAAAACGATTAGGATAATCATATAACCTCAATTTCTCCATACCCAACTACATTTTAAAATTATCAAGTGATTCAATAGCTATAATATAACCAAATACTGTATTTGATATAACCTCTTGGTACATGAGGTTAACTTTTGACATGTTACTGTTGAGTTAGATTAGTATTTATTTGTTAATGGTTCATGTATATAATTGATTTGTTGCATTTTCCCATATAAATTACTGATGTGTGGAGTGTATAGAGAAATCGTATTCATATTTCACTGCTCTTCAATATTTCCTGCTAATTTTTATCGGTGTGACAAAATATCGGTGTAATTCATGCTACGTATCGATATAAAATATCGGTGTGACAAAATCACCGATAAAAGTTACAGATATTTAATTGTCACAGTCACAGTTGTCACAGATACTTGAAAATATCGTTTAAGCTCATCTCTACTGTATATACTAGACTGTGCTAATACTCGTCTTCAAGATTCGAGACTTCCACTCCTTTGCATATCTCTGAGTCGTCTACGTAGATATAACCACCAGTGCCATCTAACAACGTGTGGACAAATTACAACAGCCACTATGGTAGAGAGTCGTTTCGGCGCGAAGCCGAAGAAAAGAAATAGGTGTCCTCGTTTTCAAAAGTGAGATAATATAAGAGAAACTATGTAGTATGTTGGTGGAATGAAGAGAGAAAAACAAGAGGATTCCGAGAGAAACTCTCAAACTTTGACTCCTCCATCGCAGAAATTTAAATTCGGATTTGCGGTCGTCAGAACAACTGAGCTACCAGGTCGCTTTGTTTCTATCTAATGTCAGGTGTAGGCCTACGCATCTGACTTGTCTTCGTAAACAAGTAGGATGTGTATTTTAGCGCTAGCACAACAGAACATTTTACTACATGGATATTTCAAATATACTGTTAATATCTGATGCCAGGTATTTCCAACTGCTGACTCTGTGGCGTCACACACGTCTTTGCTCTGAAGCTCCTTGAGAGGGGAATCATAGTTAAAAGAGGAAAATAGGGAAAGTGGCAGTGGGAGGCATGGAGATGTTTAAATATTAGCGGATTTAAGAACTGTTGTTTCCGATTTATTAAATTGACAGAATGGTTTTATCTTCCATATTGATTTGCTTATTTTAAAATTAGAAGTGATAGGATTGATGTCAGATTAACTGAAGGTTATTATTATTGTGGTTATTATTATTATTATTATTATTATTATTATTATTATTATTATTATTATTATTATTATTATTATTATTAAGGTACCGGTACAGGGGGGTATTACGTCCCAGAATGTTATAAGGCCCACTACCTAGTTTTACCATTAGTTATACACTTTTGCAAAGAAGACCAACAGCTCTCAAGACCTATTTCTTCTTGCATTCGAGTGAGGTATAAAGAAATTAGATTCTCGTTCTTGTTTGTAGCTGACTGGTGGCAACAAGTTATGTGTGATTATTTCTGCTTTCATTATAAAATTTTGCAAAATTTAAGTTGATATTATTTAATCCTTTTACTGTGTGTTATTAATATAATATTAAATGTACGTTATTGTGTAAACATTAAGAAGTTTGGGGCTACCGTGAAACTTTCGCTAATGAACATATGAGCACTCCATGAATTAAAATCGGCGCGAAGTAACAGAGCAGGAAATATGGCCCATGAAATCAATACCGTACGTGGAAAGGCCCAGAAGTTCATAGAAGTTCATAGAAGTCCCGAACTCTGAAGCACAATCTTTTTTTTTTTTTGCAAGAAATGAAAAAAAAAAAAAAAAACGAAAGACTGACAATTTATAATGCAGAAAGAGCATTGGATGAATCATCAACTTCAGGATTTGTAAATATCCAGGGGACGCGGATGTGTTCTGTCTGCGGAGAGAATTGTTGTAGGTATGTATGTGTGTGTCTCTTGTGAATGTTGGGTGCACGATTTTTTTTTCATTTCATTTATTATATTCCATAGATCTTACATGACCAAATGAAGCTTTAAGATGTGGAACAGGTAAAAAATTTTACATTATTACAATTACAATTCTTACAAATTTTTACAATTTTTACAATATTTTACAATTTTTATAATTTTATAATTTTGTAATTTTCTACAATTTTTTTAACAATATTTTGGCGAGCTGTAGTGAGATGATGTGAGGGTCGAGGATTCGCCGAAAGATTACCCGGCATTTGCCTTATGTTTGGGGAACACCTCGGTAAAAATCCAACCAGGTAATCAGACCAAAGGGGGTAAAATGAAGTGAGGCTGAGGACTCGACATAGACCATCCGGCTTCAGTCCCACGGCTGGGGAAGACCTCATGAATGTGTAGGTTTCACTGAGGAAAAAACTGAAGACTTTGTATGCCCAAATTGTGTTCAATACTTATATTTTTTATTGTGGGCCTTATTATCTGTCACAGCAGGATATAAGGCCCAGTGACATGATGTTAATTTTCACTGCTCACAGAATTTATGTGTCTGTTTCAATATTTATTTGAAGTAAAATATTAAGGATAACTATAAAAGTATGCTATTCCATTATCTAAAAATTGCTAAAAATTTCAAAGAAAGAACGTTTTATTCCTTAGGTGGGCCTTATTACCCCCGGATAACTTATTATTATTATTATTATTATTATTATTATTATTATTATTATTATTATTTCAAAGTAACTATGTTCTCTCCCTTCTCCTGCTCAGCATCTCCTCTGGCCGCCACATTTTTTACCGAGATCTTTGTTAAATTATTGTCAGCATACTCGTGGCAATGAGTGATTGTTAAGATCAAGAGATCGATAGATGGGTTTTTCGGTATATTTTGGGATTGATGTATTTTACATCGGTCTATGAATGAAGAGATGGATAGATATTAAATGGGTATATAGATTAATGCGTAATGGATATAAGTTATTAACACACAGCTTGTCAAGCTTCGAAGCAATCTTTATTAATGAAAACTGCTTGCATGGCTCTTAACTAGTAAGCCTACTAAATTGATCTCTATCCTGAGTTCATCACACCTAATGGTAGGCAACACATGTTGTTTAGGCTATTCAATATTACTCTGCAAATAATATTGCTTTAAATGTTATTTAAATGAAAACTGTGAAATGTTGAAATAAACAAATTGTTGTTAACGCCAGCACAAATGCACGCGTGCGAGCTCAAAATGATGTCATATCGCTTCTAATTCTGTTTGTCTTGCCGTGATCATTCGAATGTCATTTGCTACAGCACGCTTCGAAAACAGCCACAAGTTTTCTTCCACTCATCAGCAGTCAAGACTTGAACTATTCGTGATGAGGCAATTAAGAAGAACGATAGAACTATTGAATGGGCGTCTTTATGAGATGTACAGGATGTTTCGAATTAACAGCGAGCAGAGTGATTCGCTCGCTAGAAGCTCCAAACGTTTCGCAATAAAGTCACATAGACTATGTTTTGACTGGAATGAAAAAAATTAAGGTTCTACATACCCATACATTTACCGGTATCTGTATCTCTCTTGTCTTCTGCCGATTTGAAGGGAAATTGAAAGTTCCTTTATTAGGAAACTGGGAAATCTAAAATAAGAAATAACCATCAAGGTCTCCAGACTTATCATCACTGAATTTATTTCTATGGCGCCTAATTTAGCGGAAAAGTGTGCAGACAGAAGTCTCGCCAATTGCAATCATAAAAGAGATTACCAAAGAACTACACTCAAGTGTCATTAGTGAGGACATTTTACAACAATTCTTCGGAAATTTGGAGCACAGGGTCGTAAAGTGTTAGGATTTCGACGGGGACCATTTAGCACGATGTATGTTGTTCCAAAGTTCACTGTTTCGAGTTTTACTGAAACATTTTGTAGACCATCAAATACACATTATAGACTACTAAGACTTTTTTGTGTGATTTTGTGTGTTGATGTGATCTTTTCATTTCATCATTTCTTTTAGTAAATCCTATAGTTTACGTCGAAATGGAATGTGACGAAATGAAGTGAACATTACTTTTACTTAGCCCACTCACTTTTCTCCAGCTAGTTTTCCTATCAGGGTCACCCATTTTATGAGTCTGGTACGTTCGAGCAATACAGGTTCTTAGATGTGATGTTTCAGATTGAAGTTGAAGAAGAGACAGCAATTTCGTCATATAAAACATGACAACAGCAAAGAACTTCACGACCTATGAACTACACGAAATGAAAGTCTCGGATATCAACGGCTGTGTTTCATAAATTCAAGCTTCTATATTAAAATCTGAAAAAAGACAGAGTCTAATATGATACCAGAGAAAAAACAAAGAATGCTGCACTCTCACGGAAAAGACTTCTGTAGGAAACATGTAATGCAAAGGAGAAAGCTAAGTGCATAGCGGTTATTGAAAGACAGAACTGAAGATGTAATAGTAATAAGAGCAATTATAACAAGCAATGAATCTAGGGTTTTTTCTGTGTATTTACGTACAGTTGTAACGATTTCGGTTTCTTACATTACCTCGTCTACAGGGTCAAATGTTCCGTCGTACTTTTGTGTCTTAACACGACATACGCAAATAATTTATCTACTCTATGCAGAATGAAAGATGTTCAATAATAGTAACTTCACAGATTAAATCCTTAAGAATAAAGGAACAGAATTTTCCTTTGCCATTTTGCGTCATTAATATGTCAACATTTATGCCGAACATGGAGTCAGGCCACAAAGGGAAAAACACTAGAGGAGGGGGATTTGATCCGATGCTGCGGATTGAACTTCGGCGTAGCTCAGTGGTTAGAGCACTTGGTACATAGAACCAAGGACCCGGGTTTGATCCCCAGCGCCGGAATTTTTCTCCTCTAGTAACCATTGTTATACAAACTAATGTTGGAATTACCTTCCTTTCACATCATCATCATTGGCATTGCGGCCCTTGTAGTTTAGCCATAGCTAACATCCGACCAATCACTCCTGTCTAATGCTCGTGTTATCCATCTTCTAATTCCAAATTTTGTTAAGTCAGCCTGAACATCATCCAGCCATCTCAATTTATGTCGTCCAACTTTCCTTCTTCCTACTGGCAATGCATCTAGTAGAGCTTTGGGTGTGCGATTATTCTCCATCCTGGCTACGTGTCCCAGCCACTCTAACCTTCTGAGTTTTATATCAAGAAAGTTTAATTTTATGCCCAATACTCAGTTATTTTATACCCCAGTTGAAAATCTCAATCTTTTAGAAAAATATAAGCTTAACTATCAATACGGAAGTTTCCTAAATTATTACCTACTTAACTTACTTCATTCTACAACTAGTATGACTAAAAGCAAGTTTTATGGGAAAAATAAATAAAAACAACCAATAATAAACCGAATACAACAACCGAGTTGGAATTAATGAGAAAAAACATTCTGGAAGCAACCTTTGAAGTTGCGTGGAAAATGGTTAAACCAAAAAAAACCGGCAAACACAAGGAGAATTTATTAAAATGTGCCTCATTGAAGTAGCACAAAGTGTATATCTTCGATAAAATACGAATTTTGTAAAGGATCTCCATCATAAAAATAAATGATGTGTTAAAATTCCTGGTGAGCTCTTCATTATAAAAAAATAACAAATTTTTGTAGGCATAAATTTGAGTTTTCAATCCCGTTTGTTTATAATAAATAAACTAGTTCTGTTTTCATTAAGGATAGTAATGAGTTTATACTGTTCTATATACGAGCCGCCACTGAGCAGTAGCAAGTAAGGATGAGAAACAATCTAGAGCACGAGGTGAATGAATTAGGTGGGTTCCTACGATCACTGTAGAATGGCTAAATGTATAAAAATGCCTACCACTATATTAAGGGATATGCAACTGCGTTAAATGACAGGTATGAGCAGTATAGGATGTAGTTAAATGCAAACAAGACGAAGACCATGGTTATCAGAAGACAAATAAAGAAAGGAAACGTGAAAATACTATATGAGGTATTATTTTAATGTACCGAAGTACATTTGGGGATTTTATTTGGTTCATTGTGTTGTGTTGTTTTCTTGGTGGACAGGGCTCATTTATATCCTAAATGCGACTTGTGGGGGAGGCCTTGACCGAACACTGAGGGGCCATGATGGACCGAATTGTTAGGGAACTATTCGGTAATTGTGTCATGTGCTTATTCGTTGTTGGTGGCCCTTAAGTCATTGTAGTATGGCTATATTGGATGGACTTTAACAGAGATCTGGTGGGCTATGACGGACAGAACGGTTATGGGAAATCGTTGCGGTAAATTGCGTCATGTGCCTGCTGGTTTCTCGATGCTTTTCATCTATTTTCAGAGATGGTTAGATGGGGCCTTGACCGAACTCTGAGGGGCTATGACGGACCGAATTGTTATGGAAACTACTCGTAATTTCGTCATGTGCTTATTCGTTGTCGGGGGCCCTTAAGTCATTGTAGTAATGGCTAGTTTGGATGGACTTTAACCGGGATTTGACGGGGCTATGACGGACCGAACGGTTATGGGAAACCGTTGCGGTAAATTGCGTCATGTGCTTATATTGTTGTCGGTGAACCTTTAAGTAATTGTAGCAATGAGTAGTTGGATGGACTTTAGCCGAAATCTGGTGGGCTATGACGGACCGAACGGTTATGGGAAACCGATGCGGTAAATTACGTTATGTGCCTGCTGGTATTCCCGATCGTTTGGTTGATTTCTTTCCCGTAGTTGGATTTATACTGAGTATTGATGGGCTATGATGCGCCGGATGGTTTTGTACCCGTTGCAGAAGTTGCTTCATGTGCCTGTTAGTTACTCAGCGTATTTTCCTTGTTAGAATCAAGTTTGGTTATGGCTAGTAGGGCTGTGGTGTGCCGGACCTTTTTTGTATTGTCACTGAATTTGAGAGATCACATGATGACTTAGGTTCCCTTTCATTTTGACCTGGGTTCTGTAGGGCCATCACGTATCGTATATGAGGTAATTGAACAAGTGGACAGCTTCAAATACTTCTGTAAGTAGTGACGAGCTGCTGCAGGGAGTCAAAAGGAGGATAGTAGTGTTAAGGAAACTTTTAATAGGAAAAGAAGCATTTTCTGCGGACTTTTGGAAAAATAACTAATGAAGAGACTAGAAAAGTGCTTTGTGTGAAGTGTGGTATTGCTTGGAGCAGAAACATGCACGTTGCGTTGAAATGAAGAGAGACGACTGGAAGCATTTGAAATGTGGATATGATGAAGAAGGAAGCGTGTAAAATGGACAGACAAAATATGAAATGATGTTCTGTTAGAAATAGTGGGTGAAGAAATAAAATTCTGGAACTGATCAGGATGAGAAAAATAAATTAGCTAGGACATTGGCTAGGAATAAACTGCCTACTGAAGGACGCATTGGAAGGAATGGTGAACTGGAAAAAAGTTCGTGATAGAAGAAGCAATAAGTTGATTGATAACGTTATTAAGATATAGATCATGTTTGAAGAGGAAGACGGGAAAGAGGAAAGAATGGAGAATGCTGGTTTGAAGTGAAGGACGTGCCGTTGGACAAAAAACTATGAATGAATGGATGAATGAATGAATGAATGAATGAATGAATGAATGAATGAATGAATGAATGAATGAATGCAGGCGTGATACGTAAGTAGAGAATTACAAACAACGCCATGAGATAGGCCTATTTGTTAAAGCTATTTATAGTAAAGCTCGATTCAACGTTAGGGGAGAGTCGGGTAGTATCGGACAGTGCGTTTTTTTCATCTACCACCATATGGTAGTACCTGAATGACATAGTTACGTTTCTCTATGCGACATCACAGAAACGTAACCATGTCAATCAGGTATTATCAACGTGTGGTAGATGAAAGAAACTCACTGTCCGATATTACCCGATGTCCGATACTACCCGACTCTCCCCTATTGGTACCTGTCCTCGGTTGTTTGGCTAGTGAGCGAGCTGTGTGTTGCGTCACAAGAAAGAAATTTAATCACAAATGTGGATAGAAGGAAAAGAGGGAAGAGGACGAATGAAAATAATATCTATGCTCGAAATTGAGGGACACTCATGTCAAGAAAATATAAGTTATCATGACATTGTTTAGTCAACAGACGTAGTACTGTCGGTGATTCAGGAGAAGACGAGAGTGGACTGAGGGGCAGGGGATGTGAACAGATAACGTACGACAACACGTCAATATTTGTAATGTAGTAAGCGGAAACATTAGGTCTCCTTCTGTTCAACTTAGCTTTAATTTCCATACGCATTGTTACTCATGTTTCCTGCACGAGTAATAACCTGGCTACTGGGCTGCTTATCTGAGCGATGTTTATAATAATCAACAGCGATAGTCAAAAAGGTCACATTCTTGCCCCTCGTCTTCTCCTGAGTAACGGACAGTAGTTAGTACGGGACACGTGTGGAAGTTTATTGTGTTTTTCGTAGGGTACCGCGATATGATAAGAAGGAAATGTTAGGTGTTATGACTGCGCGGCCTGACCTGTGTGACCCAGCCCGCCAGTAGTGACGAGAAACTCGCTCTCAGTCTATCTACTGTCGGTGACTCAGGAGAAGAGGAGAGTGGACTGATGAGGAAGGGATATGAACAGATAACGTACGACACGTGCAATATTTTTACTGCAGTAAGCAGAAACATTAGGTCTCCTGTTCAACTTAGCTTTAATTTCCATAAGCATTGTTACTCATGTTTCCTGTACGAGTAATAACCTGGCTACTGGGATGCTTATCTGAGCGATGTTTATAATAATCAACAGCGATAGTCAAGAAGGTCACATTCTTTCCGCTCGTCTTCTCCTGAGTAACGGACAGTACTTACTTTTTGCAGGGGCCAAAATCCCTGAATGAAGCTGTAGTATTGACTGATACAAACAATTCGGGAAATAAGAAATAACTGAAGGACATGAAGCGAATGTGAAACAAACAACACAACAAAGATATACAGATATAATAACAAATTATCATCAAAATCATGTAACGCAGTACAACGCTTCTCACACCTTCAACACCAAATTGGAAGAGGGAATAATAAAAAATCAAGACACGCCGTGGTGTCTGGCGAACACAATAGGGCTCTGCATTAGCATTTCACTCTGGCATGCAGCAGTTTTAAATAAAGCATACAATGAAAGTGACCACGATAAAACTCCTTATCTTCTATCGCCTTACACTTTCATTTCCTGAAGGAGAGACAATCGGCGCCTCTTAGATAAGCCGAGAGTAAAATCGCGTTCACATTATATTGCAGTTATCGGGTTCGCGAAACTTCCTGTTTAACCTATGACAGCATTATTAATCAGTTTGGAACTGGATAAAAAAGTTTCTAATTATTTACAAACAAAGCTGAATATGTTCGGTTCTGTGATGTGAATCAGTAACGCGTACAGCGCCGTCAATTACATCCACCGGTGCATATGCCCACGAGTTAGTTCTCATTAGCAGGCGACTGCAGTATGTATTTGCCAATTATTCAGATGCTGCAACGTTCAGCTTTGCTGTACGAGTATAGTGTAATGTAAGGCGATATAGGTTTATCACGTACGTTATGTCACGTGCTCACAACATGAGAGAGCCGTCCTGATAATAAGCTGTTCGTTTAATTGGTTTGTTGAGTCTGAACTGACAACGGGTGTTGTTCTTCAAGGGGAATTTCCCCACCCGAACTATCGCCAATACGATATAGGTTTTAATATTTATGTAGCAACATCAAGACTAAGGAGAAAATACAGGAAAGGGTAGAATATGATGAAGCAAGACAATAGAGAAGAGAAGAGAAGAGAAGAGAAGAGAAGAGAAGAGAAGAGAAGAGAAGATAATAAAGGGGGCAGTGGCGATTCCTCCATGGAACAGAAGGAACAGGATGTTCCCTTCCTCCCTGCCCCCTTGTATGTATGTATGTATGAATTTTTTTATTTTAGTAGGTTATTTTACGACGCTTTATCAACATCTTAGGTTATTTAGCGTCTGAATAAGAGGAAGGTGATAATGCCGGTGAAATGAGTCCAGGGTCCAACACCGAAAGTTACCCAGCATTTGCTCATATTGGGTTGAGGGAAAACCCCGGAAAAAACCTCAACCAGGTAACTTGCCCCGACCGGGAATCGAAACCGGGCCACCTGGTTTCGCGGCTAGACGCTCTAACCGTTACTCCACAGGTGTGGACTATATGTATGTATGTATGTATGTATGTATGTATGTATGTATGTATGTATGTATGTATGTATGTATGTATGTATGTATGTATGTATGTTTGTATGATGTATGTATGTATGTATGTATGTATGTATGTATGTATGTATGTATGTATTTACAATGCAAGTGGGCGAGCATCCGGTGGCACACAATAAAATGATAAACAATACACAATAAAATCATAAACAATACACAATAAAATTTACAATACACAATACAATTATGCAATACACAATACAATTTAACACAATAATTACAATTAATAATAAAACATAAAATACCTAATTTATAATACAACCTACGTATGTATAGGCCCTACATAAGTTTCAATAGTCTTTCACTTTACTCTCATCTCACTCACTGTAGTGGCACTATGACGCATTTCACTGACACCTTAGGACACATTTCACTGACACTATAGAACACATTTCAGTGACGCTATAAATTATCACTGATCGGACCTATTCACTGCACTGTAAAACTATAACTTCACTGACTCACCTCGCTTCACTGATACAACAGTTCAAATAAGTCAAATAATTACACCCTTATGCATACTTATAAACAGAACTACATTTAAGCTAAACATTTCTAGTCTAAAGCCCTCTTACACGCTATTTTTAAATAATTTACAATTCAAACCAAGGAAGTAACTCGTCAGGCTAAATAAATACATGTTACCTTAAAAATTAAATGTTAAATGTCACCTTAATTTTAATTTGCACTTTATACACAACTTTTTAAGTTATTCTTGAATCTCCTTAAGGAAGGACAGCCCTCAAAGACCGCTGCAGGTAGGTCATTCCAATCATTTATAGTTCTATTTAAACTGAACTGAGATTGTAGGATATACTTCATTCTAAAGGGTAGGCCTACTTGCAGTTGTCGAAAAGTGAAAACAGCTATCATTAGCAGGTTCCTTGCAGTGAAGTGAAAACGACCCGAGCCCTTCTCGTCTGCTGTGAGTGAGGATGTGAGCAAAAACGTTATATAGTACTGTATGGATGTGAGTGGGAGTCGCAAGCAACGTTTTCTCCGAAGCAGGCTCGAGCGGACACAAACTTACCCGAGTATCGCTGGAAGCTGTAGAAGTTACCTCTTCACTTGCGGAGTATTGAAAAGTGTGGAATATACTGTTTCATCAAGCTATTTAGTTTATTTGTATAGTGATAATTCGGAAAACAATTAAGTTCGAAGAGCTTTTCGTGTGACATAATATTGTATGTGAAATTATACAATAGTTCTTAAAAAATCCGTACGATTTACGCATTCGCGGCCTGAGTTAAATCTGACGAAATAATTACAATGGAACAGGTGACTCCTGCCTGTTCCAACTTTGAGACCGAACAGGAGCGCCCTGATGCGAACCAAGACAGCGAGTGTTGTGTTATCGATCAGCTGAAGTCGAGAACGTTTAGTTCAATCAAGTTTGCTGAGAAAAGCGCGGTTATTTGGAACGGCAAACCTATTCCTGTCCTTACATAACTTAAAACTAAAACAACATCTTATACAAGATATTTTCAAAGTAGTTACTATAATTCTGTGAAATAGTTAACTGGGTGCTCGTTAAGCAGTAAATTGTAGGTTTAATTGAGGTTTCTTTATTATAGTTAACGGAATTATAGGCCTAATAATAATAACAATAATATACAGAGTGCGTCAGAAAGAACGGATGGATATCACATGGCAAGAAAATTGTAAAGATTCATCAAATCAAAAATTTATTGTTATCAACATATTCACCAATACATGCAGTTTATTTATGTAAAACAACATTATCCATATGATGTCCTTGGCTTTCAATACAGGCAATCGAGGCGTTTTCTGATGTTCGCCATCACTTTCACAGTCATAGCTGGTGCAATTGCCACGATTTATTCACGAATCGCTGTCTTCAGTTCGTCCAGTGTATGTGATCGGTGTTTACAAACTTACGCCTTCAAATGGTCCCAAAGAAAGAAGTCGCAGGGCGCGAGATCTTACCCTAGCCTCGGACAATCTCAGTGCAATAGAATTTCGTCCAGGTGATTTCTTCTTTAATGTTGAACCTGTGATACGAAATGAAGCCACCCACCGCAAAATTGTATTCCGAGTTGGAATCCTAGCGTGACATCCGATGTCGAAATGAGTCCTGAGTGGCGATCACAGACTCTTCATTTTTCAAAAATGTCTCTACGATGAAAGCACGTTGTACACCAGACCAACACCATATTCTCAACTGAAACTGCATTCTATGGCTGACCCAACAGTCGTGGTCCCCCTCACTATATCTCTCTCCTCGTTGCGTATCGATAGTTTGAAACGCATCCGTTCTTTCTGACGCACCCTTCATAATTAATTTGTTTTATATTAACATATTCTTTTTCTGATTAAGTTATAAATGAAGTAAAAAAAAAAGGAATTGGTAATGTTGCTAAATCATAATACAGATTATTATTATTATTATTATTATTATTATTATTATTATTATTAATATTATTAATAGTGTTGTTTCTAAACTGTTCCCCATCGAGAAATAGCACCGCACGCCACTGAAACGGCGTAGAAAAGGGAAATGGAAAACGATGAAGAAAGACAGAAAAGAAAAATACGAAGAGGAAAGAGAGGGAAGAGGAAAACGAAGATGAGGAAAGAGGAAAACGAGGAGAGACGAGAGGTAAGAGGAAAACGAAGAGAATAGAAGAGAGTAAAAGAGTAAGAGAAGAGAAAAGAGAAACCAGAGAGAACAGGAAGGACAAAAAAAGAGGAAAGCGAGACGCAAGATGAGAGAAAAGAAACGAAGAAAAGAGGTAAGAGAAGAATAAATAGGAAAATTAAGAAGAAAGGAAAGAGTAAAAAAACGAAGAAGAGTTAGGGTAGGAAAGAGAAAATGAAATAGGAAAGGAAAGAAAAGAGAACAAAGCAGAGGAAAAAGAAAAGCGAAGAGGAGGGAAGAGGGAAAAGAGGAAAGAAAATGGAAAGTGAAAAGGAGAAGAATGTAAACGAAGAAGAGAGAAGAAAGGGAGAAAAAAGGAGAAAACGATAAGAGAAGATAGGAAAGAGGAAAGAGAAAAAGAAAGATATGAAAATGAAAAGGGGGAAGGGGAAGAGGAAAGGGGAAAGCGAAGAGGAGGGCAGATAAGAAAGAAGAAAGCGAAGGAGAGAGAAATATGACGAAAGAGGAAAGTGAAAAGAAGAGAAGAGGAAAGAGGGGAAAAAGGTAAAATGAAAAGATAAGAAAAGTAGAGAGCGAATGGATAAGGACAGACGAAGGGAAATGAAAGAGGGAAATAGTAAGAGAAAAGAAGAGTGAATTGATAAACAAGAAAGTAAACAGTGGGCGAAAAGGGGAGGAGAGAAAAAATTGAATCACAAAAAACTTTGGTTTTGGAGGCAGTTTTACCAAATGAAGTAATTGCGTTACGTGTATAGAATACTGTGTACTCTCATTCGCAATCACGCACGACGGCAATTCAATGTGTGAAAACTGATTTGTTGCCCTAACAAAGTGTGAAGGGTACGTTCATTTTCATTACACCCGATAGAAAGGTAATAACATTTCAGCTAATTCTAATGCCATGTGTGGGTGGGTGTCGTTATTGAGGTCCCACGTTGGACGCCATTTGAGGGTGAGTGGTTATTGTGACCACACGTTGGGCGCCATTTGAGGGTGGGTGCGTCTCGGTGTTGCGTGAGATTCACTCAGGGTAGCCGAGGTACTGTTGTGGTATAGGATGATGTCGGGAATAATACCAAGCCGGCTGCTTATATAAAAGGCAGTGTAAACTCCAAAACTATAAGTTTATTGTCGTATTCACTTGGTAAACCCTAGAATATGTATTTCCGGCTGACTTATAATTCAGTCGTTGGTCGCACTTCTGTATCGACTCTATGGCGGCTCTGAATAAGCTCTGTCCGATACTATAAATTCAATACTCTGTCCAGTACACTATGATCGAAGCGAAATAGTAGTCCTGTCGACACCAAACGAAGTAGTTATTCTGCCCTGTATGTAGGGCCGCCGACACGATGTAAAGTTGTTTTGATGATCTCCGCTCCGAAGCGGAATAGTAGTCGTCTTGATGATCTCCGCTCCCCGTCACCCTTATTTATAAAAACCTATCCTACGCTAAAACTAACTATCCTATTGGTTAAAAACTACGTCACTAACTGGCCTAAAATCTATTCCCTATTGGTCCAAAGTGACCTCATAAGCTGGACCAAGATCTCTTCTTATTGGGCGCGAAATATGTCATCTCTAAATTTAAACTTTGGATTTCCCATAACATCTAATTAGTTTGTATATCTCACAAGAATACCCGTTCTTTGGAAAACCCAAGCTTGGCAGTATCTTTCCCACGGGTCTAGTCCGACTCCGGCTTTTATGCTTCATCGAGTCTATACGAAACCCCGCTCAAGGTGGCCCTAAATCTGTCCGATGCTGACAAGTGACGAAACACCTGTGTGGGAAGCTAATTCTAACGAAGTCGCCAGAACATCCCCGCGAATACATGTAATAAAAATATGGAGATATCACTTCGCTAATAAATCGGTCTCTCCCTCTCCTAATTACTGCTTCACATGTCGTAACGACTACCTTCACGTAGCACTACGTAGTAGTCATGTGACTTACTGGATGTGATCTAAGTCCACGCACAATATTCTCTTCCAAAGTATTGCCACCAGTATGTGAAACCACTATTTCCTTAGGCTGGCTGTCTCGCATGACAGCAGATTAATTCTAGAATTATATGGATGCAAAGAAATAAAAACATAAACAAGCTCTGGCATCGATAGAAGATTATTCTTTGTTTTGAGGAGAAGGATAGAGGAAACAAACCTGGAGGACAGAGACAGTGAGTTAAAGGGAACTGGAAGATAATGTGGAGATAAGAGATGAGGAGAAAGGTGAAATAAAAATTAAGGAAAAGGAACATGAGGGAGAATTAATAAAAGGAAAGAAAGAGAAAGATGCTGATCAGGAAGACGTAGAGCAGCAGAAGAGAAGGAGGAAAATGGAAGGAGGAAAATAGCAGAATAGAGGAAAGATAACTGATAGAGTAGCAGAAGAGAAGGAAGAAAATTAAAGGAGGAAGAACAGTAGAAGAGAAGGAAGGGAATTGAAGGAGGAAGAACAGTAGAAGAGAAGGAAGAGAATGGAAGGAGGAAGAGCAGTAGAAGAGAAGGAAGAGAATTGAAGGAGGAAGAAGAGTAGAAGAGAAGAAAGAGAATTGAAGGAGGAAGAACAGTAGAAGAGAAGGAAGAACAGTGGAAGAGAAGGAAGAGAATTGAAGGAGGAAGAAGAGTAGAAGAGAAGGAAGAGAATTGAAGGAGGAAGAACAGTAGAAGAGAAGGAAGAGCATTAGAAGAGAAGGAATAGAATTGAAGGAGGAAGAGCAGTAGAAGAGAAGAAAGGGAATTGAAGGAGGAAGAACAGTAGAAGAGAAGGAAGAGAATTGAAGGAGGAAGAGCAGTAGAAGAGAAGAAAGGGAATTGAAGAAAGAACAGTAAAAAAGAAGGAAGATATTTAAAGGAGGAAGAGCAGTAGAAGAGAAGGAAGGGAATTGAAAGAGGAAGAAGAGTAGAAGAGAAGGAAGAGAATTGAAGGAGGAAGAGCAGTAGAAGAGAAGGAAGAGAATTGAAGGAGGAAAAGCAGTAAAGAGAAGGAAGAGAATTGAAGAAGAAAGAACAGTAGAAGAGAAGGAAGAGAAATGAAGAAGGAAGAACAGTAGAAGAGAAGGAAGAGAATTGAAGAAGGAAGAACAGTAGAAGAGAACAAAGAGAACTGAAGGAGGAAGAACAGTAGAAGAGAAGGAAGAGAATTGAAGGACGAAGAACAATTGAAGAGAAGGAAGAGAATTGAAAGAGGGAGAACAGTAGAAGAGAAGTAAGGGAATTGAAGGAGGAGGAACAATAGAAGAGAAAGAAGAGAATTGAAGGAGAAAGAAGAGTAGAAGAGAAGTAAGAGAATTGAAAGAGAAGGAAGAGAATTGAAGGAGGAAGGACAATAGAAGAGAAGGAAGAGAAGTGAAAGAGAAAGAACAGTAGAAGAGAAGGAATAGAATTGAAGGAGGAAGAAGAGTAGAAGAGAAGGAAGAGAATTGAAGGGGAAAGGACAGTAGAAGAGAAGTAAGAGAAATGAAGGACGAAGAACAGTAGAAGAGAAGGACGAGAATTGAAGGAGGAAGAACATTAGAAGAGAAGAAAGAGAACTGAAAGAGAAAGAACAGTAGAAGAGAAGGAAGAGAATTGAAGGAGGAAGGAGAGTAGAAGAGAAGGAAGAGAATTGAAGGAGATGGAAGAGTGGAAGAGAAGGAAGAGAATTAAAGGATGGAGAACAGCAGAAGAGAAGGAGGAGAAATGGATGAGGATAGCAGTAGAAGAGAAGGAATAGAATTGCAGGAGGAGAGCAGTAGAAGAGAAGAAAGAGAACTGAAGAAGGAAGAGCAGTAGAAGAGAAGGAAGAGAAGTGGAGGAGTGCAGCAGAAGAGAAGGAATTGACTTGGAGGTGGAAGAACAGCAGAAGTGGGGTAAGAGAACTGGAAAAGGAAGAGAACTGAAGAAAGAGAAAGAAAAGAGTTGGAGGAGAGCAGAAGAGAGCAGAATTCATAGAGGAAGAGCAGCAGAAAAGAAGGAAGAGAACTGAAGAAAGAAGAAAAGCAAAAGATTGGAGAATGCTGGGTTTGCAGTGATAGAAAGCAGAAAGCTTTGATTGAGTGAAATAAATGTGACTGTGCTTCGAACTATAGACGTATGGATTTAAAATCTGGCGTCTTTAAATATATTTTGATCTCATAAGATCTCATTTAAGAATACCGTTGCTGATCTGCCTTTATTTAGGATATCCTATGTTTAATATTATAATAAACATAAATAATGTCTAGCCAAGGATCGAACAAAGACAGGACAATTCTGGTTACAGTTGTGCGTCAATTAAATCATTATCACAATGTACTGTACATTTTAATACTATGGAAATGTTTCACATGGTGGAGTGAGACGTAAAAGCAGTGTACAATAAAAAAATAAACAATTATCTTCAAAGAACAAAACACAAAATCTTCGGTGTGCAATCAGAATCAATGTGTGCAATCAAATGTCTAAAAATGATTAACATGTTAAATTGATTTCACGTTTAAAATATTCATAGCAATTAATTGTATAATACACTAGTGAAATGTAGCTTAACGTACCTCCACACACACGTAAATCTTTTAGAAATCCGCTCTGAAACATTTCGCCGATGTCTTATCTTTAAAGAAATAAGGGTTGTATTGGGTAGTGTACAGTGCTATGGGTGTGTTCGATCTTCAATTACTTCAACGTCATGAACTAGACATAAGAAAGGGTGCATCAGACATTGTTTACTCTTACCGGTGACATTCAAACAGTCAGTAAAGTACCAGTTGTTATTAGACAAAGCTAACGCAACATTTGCAATAGAAAACATAGTTGGTTCCCATAAAAAATTGACTCTAATATCTTGATAATTATTTCATGTGGGGGGGAATCGTCTAATTTGGCAATATTTGTATTTTGACACAGTTTGTAGTTACATATTCAGAAATTAAATATTCCTCTATTATGGAATGGGTTTAAACATTAAATCCCAATAAACCTCTGAAAGAAAATTCAACAAATCTGAATTACTTTACACATAACACACTAATAAATAACAAATTACATATTTCCAGATTTGGTACTTCATCAGGATAATTTGGCAATAGTACATAGGTAATTTGGCAATACGATTAAAAAATAATTTTTTCAAAATAAAACAGTGGTACAAGGTTTATAAGACTTAATTTACTGGGACAAGAAATCACTAAATACTATAAATATAAAACAAAAGCAAGAAAAAAAATTGAATGGATTTTTCCGAACACTTATTAATTATATTGAAAACTTGTCTTCTAATTTCTGTTATCGATAGCCCAAACTCAAGTTCTTGCATTTTGATTACATATGTCACCAGTTTTTGCTCTTCCTCAACAGTTAGAGCTAGAGGTCTTCCTTTCTTGGGAAAGACAACGTCATCGAGTTCTGAGGATGCATACAGAAACCTCTTTAAGTTGTTAAAGGGCACATTGTACTTCTTAGAAGCCCTATAAGTCGACCATCTAACTTTCAAAACACTCCCAACCGCAGCCCGCAAATCAACTTTGGAATATTTTTCAGAATAATGTTCTCGTTCACTTGGCATATTTGCAACACACCACACACAGTGCTGCATTGAAGACTGTAAAAATCCCTCATACGTCCCTACTCTTAAATTTTACCATCGAGTACATATTCTTGTTCAAAGAGAGCAGCAATATATCACTATAAAGGAAAATGGCTAATTCACACTACCCTGTAGAAGACATTTTTTGCTAAGAAGAACATAAAACGAGCTAAGGCCTGATGAGTTATTACCAGAAAATATTAATTATATAAATGGCTTACCTTATAATATGGAATCTCAGCTTTTGATATGTAATGCACAAACAAACGTAGGTAATGAACAACACTTTTCTTTCCGTCTTTGTATACACACGTCCACACAACCACCACGTCAAAAGGAAGTATTCAACACTTCTTTCTATTAGTAACAATATGTGCCACTATAATGTGCGGATTTGAATGAAACGAAAACTAAAAGTACACTCAGATGTTGTACTCTATGATCGTGTCAAGAAATACAAGAATATTGCCAAATTTCCCATATTGCCAAATTTTCCGAATTTCCTCTACAAAAATACATTACGTGTATCAATGTCCCCTTCGATGTAATTTAACTTGTAATTGTCGGTTTGTGTATATCTGAAATATTTCACAAGGTATCGGAAGTGAAATAGTTAAGTGGGCCACCCTACACTGTAATGCCACAGTAGTTCTTTTTCATATTTCGCACAAGTAAAAATGGCGGCACACATTTTATAATTCCGTTGCTATCTTCTCCAAGAAAACTGAAATTGTTATCAAGAAAATATTCTCTGCAATGTCAGTGATTCGAACTGCGTCGTGTACCTTCTAATGGCAATATGAAATTGGTATAGTTTTTCAAGGAAATTCTATACCAGGCAAGCGAATATGGAAGCGACTGTGTTTGAAACTCTTTGTTTTTTTTTTTTGTTTTTTTTTTTTTTTGTTTTTTTTTTTCACAATACAGTACCTAGGGGCTTGATTATAAGGCCTGTGAAGCACAAACGTTTTCTTGGGTTACATAGCAACTATTGACTATCTCTTCAGACAAACGATGAAATAACTGCCATTCCGTACCTAGAACAGTGACTCGCAAGGACCTTTTAACGTGCAGACTCTTTTATAACACGATATCCCTTTCTATGGAATCAGAGATACATTATTAAAACTTTCTTGTCGTTTTAATAATGTCGTAATGAGAGACGTGACTGCAAAATAACTATACGAGTATTCTATATTTACAGAACCATGCATTCACAGAAACGTGTATGTCTAAAAATATATACATTTTGTAATGCTGGAAAAATGAGAATGTAATTTTATAAAATGAAATGGAGTTGGATATAGCGCAATCCGAAGTGTTGTATTGTATTGAAGTTCGGGTGTTAAATAAAAAAAAATAAAGTACTATATGCAATTGAACTCAGTTTTTAGAGGTAATATGTTTCACAAACGTAAATAAAGAAGAAGCAAATGCAATATTGTTAGCGTATTTCAAACTGGCGGATCAGGGTCAAGCAATGGACTATAGTCCCGTCGCTCTTATTACCGGCAGCCAATCACGTTGCAGGTCGGCTACATTTAAACGTGTGCGTCTTGTGATTAGCTGATGCTGACGTTATGCATTTCATAAGGCTCGATAAATACTTAATATATTCGCCCGCCATTGTGGCTCTTTCGTTAGCGTCCGCAGAAAGCACACGAGGATGTTATTTGCCGCTCAATTATTTGCTGCATTTCAGTGCGTTTGATTTATTATCATAGGAACTACGACATGATAATGTTTAACGATGTGGCAAATAGATTCCTCGTCTGATAGTCCGGCAACGAAAGAACAAAAATGGCGAACGAGACTACCTACCTAGAATTCATAGAGCCTTCATTTCCTAAGACGTAAGCAAAGAGGAGGAGTCACGCCGGGAATAACAGCGTAGCGACTGTACATTTGCCATGCGTGCTTACCTCATTCCTGGATTATTCTCCTCAACTAAAGTCAGCTGGGACAGCCGGGATTACCAGTGCTTCCGTTTACAGTTTTCAGTTTAGTGACTCGTGCGTGGTTTGTACGTGACCTTGATCCGCCAGTTCGAAATGCGCTGAGTATAGACAACTTTTAAAAATATGAGATTAAAAATTATAATAGGAATTAAAAGTGGAAATAAACTAACTATTAATGGCACAGAAATAAATCAGCTGCTCTTTTTAACTGTATATCGATGAAATCGTCAGAAATTGGCAAAAAATTTGAACACGTTTAAAAATAGATAATACATGCTTACGACCAAGCAGTTATAGCACCTATAGAAGATAATTATTAAAAGAAGCTATTGATCATTTTAATAGAGAAGCTGCCAAATATAATTTGGAAATATCGCTAGAGAAACTAAACTGATGTAATTTATGGATGAGAGCCTATTACAACAAAAATAATAATTTGTAATAAATTTACACCTCTGATTAAGGTTCTGTCTGAAATGTACACCCTTTGACACGAAAAGTGGTCGTTCTCCTGTAACGTGAATTTGTGTGTTGTTCGGGTTAACGCGAAGCAAGCTTGCTCATTGTGAGCCCTATATACGTAATGATTGTCCAAGTCCGAAAGATGGCCTGGGTGGTATTCGTGAATCCGATGGTAACAAGTAGGCTATTAGTCCAGTCCTAATTGAGCCACGTCCCACCCACGGATGAGTACCTGATGAGTTCCAGTTCCCGGAGACCCAGACCTTTTCTGTATTAGCATCGGAAACCCGTACTACCAACAAGACTTTCATCCCAGTCTATTTACTATACTATTTTTACTACTTTCAAGCTGTATACAGTCAACTATTACCAAATAGATAGAAGCCTTTCTTATAAGAAGAGAGAAGTGCGGGGTCAAATCTTGCCCTGGTAGACCTGTAGAAGTTTGAATTGTGAAGTACAGTAAAATCTGTCTGAAAGACCACCCCTATTGAGAGACCACTCCTCCTAAAGACCGATTTTTTAAAGAACCGAATTAAACATCCATAAAACCAATGTAAATCACACCCCTTTTAAGAGACCACCTCTCTCCCCGACCATCGACCAGTGATTGAATAACCATTTTCTTAATTTTACCCCTTTTAAAAGGCTATATTGTAATTTTTAAATTTACAATTTAGTATTTTATTACATTGCTGTAGCCTAAATAAATTCCAAGGAATTCGTTACAGTACTAGAAGTTAAAATGATGTTTGGCAAAGTTGTTAAGTAGTACCGTATTCACGTTGAATGCTCATCTCTGTCCTTAATTCCTAAAGGAATGTTGGGTATTGCTAGGGAAAAGGTACAATGACCGTCTGCTAACGGCTTCCGAGGTATGACAAAGGGTTATCTGCACAGCTGTTTAGCAGTTTCTTGGAAGGTAAGATTTCTCATGGCATATGACGGTTTCACTTTTCATTTTGTACAGAAAAATCAAATCGTTACTTGTTAATTACAGTACAATAATTTATTTTTTATTCCTCATACCTATTAGAAAAATCCAGTGATCAACCCCACCGATGACGAGTTAAAGTCAAGAGAGAATTTCAACCCGAAAAAATGTTAGTAGAAAAAGCCTTATGTAATATTCAGCTAATTCAACAATCAGCACCACTGAAAGACATGAATGGAGAACATAGTATAAATGAAATTTTTTTAACATGTTAAAGAATAGTTTTTAAAATTAGGTTATAAAAAAAATAAGCAGAGTTCAATTTGTGATTTTGTGAAACGGAGTAGTATGTAATGAATCAAAGGAGAAAATTGTAAAAAAAAAATAACGTAAAATAAGAAATAAAGTTCTTATCTCAAGCTTTTATTGTTAGTAATATTCCCCGTGATCTGATTAACATAGAAACGTTTTAACCAATTATTTGTGTAAAAAACGCCCCCTATTGAGAGACTACTCCTCTGAAAGACCAATTTTTCACGGAACTAGCAGTGGTCGTTTAATACATGTCCTACTGTACTAGAACACCCTGCAAATTCACCAGATGTGAGTCCTTGTCATATGATTTATCCACGAAAATAAAATAAAAGAAAACAGCGAGGTATTTGCTTTTAAGCAAGAGTTGTCGTCCTAAGGACTTCAGAATGTTCTGTGATAGAGGCGTCCAAAAAAGAAAAAAAAAAAAAAAAATGGGGAAACGGAATGAGCCGTCTTCCAAAGATTTGAGAACGCATTGTTGATAAGGCAGGGTACTATATTTGAAGTATGCACTATTAAAAGCATCCCGAATACAGTTAGTTCGTAATAATAAAAGCATTGCTATTACTTTTAAATGTCCTCGTTCCTAGCAGATTGAGTGCATTTCGAAGCGAAACGCTCTGAGCTGTCATAGATCTATATGCTATTGCGTGACTGCATGTTCAATTTTTACTTTTATCGCAGATAAAACTGCAAGCGATGCAAAGTGCTGTATTTCTCACAACGTCAGTAGAAAATAAAATCTATTGAAGCGTCAACAAACAGCGGCAAGCACAGAGAACTCCACCCTTGGAGCCTTGTGGCTTTGTACACCTGGTAAACAAGCTTTTATACGGACTTCATGTCTTCCTTTGTGTTAATTAGTGAAGGGCGTCAGGACGTGACTAGAATATTGACACGACATAGGCCAAGTGCAGAATATGTAAGAAATATGACAACGAATGCAGCTCTGCTATAACGAGTTTACTATGAATAAGATGACAATCTTTCAAATGTGTGATGAAATGGGAAGTTCCAGCGTTTAGTTTAGATAGTCACTTAGGATCTAATTCGACTACATTCGTTATATATAATGTCGTAATTAGGCGACATAATTTCCATCCATTCATCCACGTAAGTACTACCATCAAAGCAGCCTTCAATCTAGCACTGATCTATAACTTCATTTGCTAGTCTATTTATCCATCCCTTCACCAGCCAGCCACGTATTTACCAACCTGTTCACTCATCATTAAAAATACTCCACCCTTTCTTGTCCATTAATCAACACATAGGTACATCAATGTAGCTACTTTTAATTCATCAGTTAGTCAATTCTTTATTCAGCTCAGCAATCTAATCACTTATCACTCACCATCACCGTCAGCAAGCTAATCAACTAGTCAGGTAGTCCATTATTTATTCATCTGTCTTCCCATCAATACATCTATTTATCTCTCCACTAGAGAGTCAGCCAGAACTTTTATATTCCATCTACCCACCTACCCACTCACTCATCCATCCATCAACCCACTTACCACTCAGCTGTCAATCTTTATTCATCCGTCCATCCGTCCAATCATCCATCCATCCATCCATCCATTGATTAGTCATCCATCCACTAGTCAGGCAATCCTTTATTTATCCCATCCATCCATCCATCCATCCATCCATACACCAGCCAGGCAATCGTTTATTTATCCCATCCATCCATCCATCCAACTATCCATCCATCCATCCATCCATCCATCCGTCCATCCATCCAGTCTTTTATTTACCTCATTGATTAGTCATTCATTCCTTCATCCACCCATTCACCAGCCATTTATTCACCCGTCCATCCGTCCAATCATCCAGCCATCCATCCATCCATTGATTAGTCATCCATCCATCCATCCATCCGCCAGTCAGGCAATCGTTTATCCATCCATCCATCCATCCATCCTTCCATACAGTCTTTTATTTATCCCATTGATTAGTCATTCATTCCTTCATCTACCCATTCACCAGCCATTTATTCATCCGTCCATCCATCCATCCATTGATTAGTCGTCCATCCATCCATCCATCCACCCAGTCTTTTATTTATCCCATTGATTAGTCATTCATTTCTTCATCCACCCATTCAACAGCCATTTATTCATCCGTCCATCCGTCCAATCATCCATCCATCCATTGATTAGTCATCCATCCATCCATCCATCCATCCAACAGTCAGGCAATCGTTTATCCATCCATCCACCCATCCATCCATCCATCCATCCATTCACCAGCCAGGCAATCGTTTATTTATCCCATTCATCTATCCATCCCTCCATCCATCCATCCACCCAGTCTTTTATTTATCCCATTGATTAGTAATTCATCATTCCTCCATCCACCCATTCACTAGCCAGGCAACCGTTTATTTATCCCATCCATCCGTCCGTCCGTCCACCCACCCACCCATTCCTTCATTTATCTCATTTATCCCTCCATCCACTTAGTAGTTGCTAAGTCCTCCAGCCAGTCATGCCCTTATTTATCTAAGCAATCAGGAAGTCATCTGTTTACTCATTTAACCACTCATTCATCCATCATGTCCTTTTTACAATCAAATTTCAGCCAGCCATCTGTTCATTAACCTATTCATTTATGCTTCCCTCCAAGATCTACATCGATCCCCCATATATCGTCATTCATATGTCCATCCCATCCCTTCTTCCCTCCCTCTTCCACTTTCTCCATTCCTATATCTTATCTAATATATATTCACAAATTTAAATAATCAATTGACTTATTCAACAGTCCAATCACTTATTCATTTACCGTCCATGTATCTATCCATTCACTCAACTATAAAGGCATCAATCCGCCAAACATTCACCTATCCAACAATCGTCCATACAAGTATTCTGTCATTCATTAATTCATCGTCAAAACGCAAGTGAATTCAATCATCCGACCATCCAGTCTTGCGCGTTTAAATTTCTCCAGCTATCAAATGTACCGAACCTAGTCAAATCTCTTTACTTCCACATATCAGTTTATTCGATCATCCATTCATATATCGGTACCTAATCATTCATACTTTCATCCACACAGGCTATAATTTTATTCACTCATTCCATTCGTCTAGTAGACAACAAAGTTTATAGCCATATTTTCAGATACCCAGATCGACCAACCTGACTATTGTTTTTCCGTGGTTTCCCACGGTTATTTAGGCAAATGCCGAAATGGAATTTTCATTGCCACGGTTCATTTCCCTTCGTCTTTCCTGTAAAAAATTAGATTTAATATCATATATCATTCTTCTTCATCATCTCATTCCATAGGTATGTACAGGTCGTGACATATGTCTTCGTCCGCTTGCAGGAGGGACATCTTCTCCGGAACCGTCTCTGGGTTCCAAGGCTTTCTCAATACCTCTGCCAGGATTCATTCCTTAAGAGCACTTCCAAGGCGCTTCGACACCTTAGAAAGGCTGCGGGAATGGATCCTGTGCTGCTTAGTCACCTTGGTGGTATGAACTTAAGGGCGGGGGTGTAGGGGGCCCACTGGATGAGCGGGTGAAGGGTCTCATGCGGCCGGTAGGCTGGTACACCACATTCTCATTCATCCTATAATTTGGGGGACACAATAGGCCACTGTCGAGCTGATGTGCTGAAGGGTCGTCCCTAATCCGCCCCTAGCCACTCATTACCACTACCACCACCACCATCATTACCACCACTATAGTCATATTAAGTTTCTTCAATCATTCATTGTCCACTTATGCTGCAAACTGTACTCTTTGGAAATCGATGTTTTGAGAACAGGTTGTTTTGCTGTTTGAAAATTGTTATTCTGTGATTATTGATAATTCCTTGACTCGAAAACTGACGTGGGTTTTCGTATGACATTCTATCCGTCAGCTGTGGGTGTGAACTGAATGGAATATAAATCTGTAAAGGGCATATGTTTAAAGTACATGGAACAGCATGCGCAGGCGAAACAGTCAATTCATCACAAGATATTGTTATTAGGCCTGACTTAGTGCACTGAAGATATGGATCAAGGAAAGCAAATCCATTAGTCATAACTGTTTGTGCGAAAACAAATCGCACTAAGCCTCGACTGCCAAAGCAAAAACAAACATGCAATTTGAATAATTTACCTTATCATTAAGTAGAAGTCGGAACTAAAATAGATAGCAGCTAGCAGAGGCGGCTCGTATTTGTGACGTTACAAATAAATAAACATTATTATGCAAATTACACAGACTTTATGTATTAACTAAAATATATTTCAAGGAAAGTTGTTTTAATTTAATCAAACCTGTAAAACTCATGCCACTTTTTGAGCTGCCTTCTAGATTCTTTTTTTTTTTTTTTTTTTTTTTTGTGTCTTTCGAATCCCTACTACTTTTGGACTTTAAAAGTCGTTCTGCTCATTCTGTACGATAGATGCATGTTCAATCTGTTATTTAACGGCGCTGTATCAACTACTAGGTCATTGGACCGATAGAATTGGTGATAGTGAGATGAGACCGAAGATTCACCATGAGATTTTCTGACACTGGGCTTATAATTGGAAGAAACCTCAGAAAATCCCAACCAGTTATTCAGCCCAAGGGAGAATGAAACGTATGCTGAGGATAAATGCCGAGATACACTGAATAAATTAACGTGAGACAATTGTCACACATCACTTAAATATATACTATACGTCTACGTCTACGTTAATTATTTTGAGGCTATTTCATGTAGAACATTCAAACTTTTCTTGTAATTTTGTGCAAGCCTTACATCCTTGTTATTTCCGTTAAAGGTCTCAAGCTTCAATCCCTTACCTTCTTCCCTTTCCAGCTAAAGCTCTCTATGTGCTATCACGCCTACACCCTCTACTTCCGGTATAGATGTTGTATTATATCTCTGCCGGTGACAGGCCATTGAGTTTCAAATCACTTATCTTGGTCTTGGGCGTCAGAGTATTAAATAACAAACAAAAGCTATCTGGTTGTTTTCATTTCACTACTTTGGTCACTGCATGCTTGCGTGAAAACTGAGCGTTTAGTCATATTTTTTCCCTCAAAGATTAGTATAGGTCTCGCAAGCAGGGAATACCGACGGAAGGAATACGAATGAAACAATGCTATAAGGAAGAGCGAGCGATAGGAAAGGTCACGAGATAGCTTGAATGATATTCAAGAGTACAGTCGGAAGAGAAATGACATCGATAGAATCAGTCTTGCGTTGTGATAGTTACATTACGACTTTAGTTTGTTCCATTGCATTTGAATACATGTCTTGTATCGCACGGTATTATTACTTCATTCGTAAACATATGTTGCGCGTTTAATTAGCTTCGAATTTTTCTCTTGCTACGTTCTCTATTTCCACAGCGATGTCCTCATTTTTTCATCTTCTTGGAAGAGACAGTACTACCATCGGTCCGCATCTCTCGCCCCCTCGGCGTGCCTACATACACACGTCAAAACAGACAGAAACGCCACCATTGCTTTTAGGTAATCGTTCCTTGCGCGAGCTATACAAGTACAACCTTTTGCTATCTCTCTTCCCCTCTTCGTAAACTGTGACGTTGCACAGAAGCAGAGGCATAGTACAATATCAGTACTCTACCCATCCGTCGCTTTTTTTTATTGGGTTATTTTACGACGCTGTATCAACATCTAGGTTATTTAGCGTCTGAATGATATGAAGGTGATAATGCCGGTGAAATGAGTCCGGGGTCCAACACCGAAAGTTACCCAGCATTTGCTCATATTGAGTTGAGGGAAAACCCCGGATAAAACCTCAACCAGATAACTTTCCCCGACCGGGATTCGAACCCGGGCCACCTGGTTTCGCGACCAGACGCGCTGACCGTTACAACACAGGTGTGGACCCATCCGTCGCCTCTGCTTTCCTTGTTTTCTAGTTTTTGGTCACTTTGATCTTCCGGAGTAGGCCACTCTTTGCTTTATCGAATATCACTTGGAACAGTAGTTTACTTCACTAACAGATGGTAGTACAATATGCTTGCTGTTTATTGGATTTGTAGGTATAGTAGTGTACAGACCGTAATTGTTAAAGTGCGGTGAGTTATAGTGTGTGCGTGTGTGTGTGTGTGTGTGTGTGTGTGTGCAGTGTTTTTGTAGTGAAAGTACAGTGAGCTCTACAGCCAATTCAGTGAGATACAGTGGCCGAGTAATGAGAGGGAATTACAGTGAAAGTAAGTTACAGTGTGTATGTAGTGTTTTTGTAGTGAAAGTGCAGTGAGTTACAGAGTCAGTTCAATAAGTTTTAGTGACCGAGTAGTGTGTGGCGATTAGAGAATGTACAGAGAATGTTAAACATATTAGTATTGAAGAGTGTATATTGTAGTATAACACATCTGTGTAGTATAAACTTTTGAATGTGTATTCTTTTGTTTGTTTTCTTCTTTGCTGTCGTTGACTTGTTTCGTTTAGATTCCTATTCTGTATTTATGTAGTTCTCTGTCAGTATGTCTTGTCTTTATAAAGGGCTTTCATTTCAAAACTTCCCAGTCTAAATAACTATATGATTTAAATCGAATTTAATTAAACAAAAAAACACGTCAATTTAGATATGGTTTGCTCAGGAAAGTATCCTGTTAAATATAAAATATGTGTTAAAGGATTAGGTATAGCTTACAGCAGTAAAATTTTTGGAAATATTCAACATTTTCTTTCTTCATTACTATATATTATACAATAATGAAAATTGCTATGTGTAAAACATTGTCCTTCTGCTATATGAAAAAAATTTACGATTTAAAAAAAGTTATTTATATATATTTTTTTCAAAATTCAGAATCGTGGCAGTTCACTGTACAGTGATGAAGCGTTTCTCTTATAACTCATAAAGTTGGTAACTTTTTCATGTTCTTTCGCTTTTATTTTATTGCTGAAACTCATGTTTACAATATCATACTCTTTCAACTACATTCCTTAATAAAATATAATATTTTTTTTTGTGTCAGAATAAAATACTGATATTTCAGATTTAATCATTTTTTAAAAGAATGAATTTTTATCAGACAATCTATCAAAGGTAGAGAAGTGATCTTGCACCATATTGTAGATATGACATGCATAAATACACACAAAACATTTCATCACAGAATATTCGATAATTTTTTAGTTATGTGGGAAACACTTCATCACTGCACAGTGAAATGAATTTTGAAAAAAAAAAAAAAATGTAAATAATTTTTTTAACCGTAATTTTTTTTTTTCATATAGCAGAAGGACAGCGTTTTACACATACTAATTTTCATTATTGTACAAGATACAGTAATGGAGGAAAAAAATGTTGAATATTTCCAAAATTTTACTGCTGTAAGCTGTACCTATCACCTTAAATTGACTGATCATATTGGAAATTAAATCAATGACTTTCCCAAAACACGCTACGAAATATTTAATATAAAACAATTTCATCTCCAAATGGAAGCAGAAACGAGCAAGAATGTATTTAAATTTTGAAATATCTCAAAGAATAACACTCTGAAATTAATTACATTACTTACGGTTCACCTTATATTTCGTATACAACATTTTAAAATAATGTTATGCTTTTTATTTTTAGTTTCAATGTACACGTAATAACTAACAATGTCGTACAGATTTTTTTTTCTCTTACGGGCTTTAATATGACAATAGCAAAGCCGCGATATGTTAAAAATTCCGCTTGTCGATAAAGTTGTAAATGTGACGCACTGTATTAATGGAATGCAATTTTGTATTGTAAATATACTATTCGCTTCATCGATAATGAAAATGTCAGGAAACTGATTGCACCCATATTTCATAAAATTATCAAATAAATATTCATAAAAAATAATATTTATGGGGAACGCAACAGAGAGAAAGATAAGGGTAATTAAACATTTTTAAATTTGCCATGACAATGGAGCTATTAATGAATATTCGATACTATCAATGGTTACAGACTTGAGATACTAATCTCACATGACATTGACCTGACGAGCACACAGGCTAGTGAACCGTGACAGCTCGTTGATGGTTATTAATGGGACCGCGATATTCCCTAGGTCCCAAGGCTTCTTACGCTGCCCTTGGTCCTAAATACCAAGTTTATCTATCCTCTGTCATATCATACTATTCTAATATGAGTATAAAGGAGAGATTTTACAATTTATTTTTTCAACGACGCGGCGCGACGGGTACTCGGATTTCCATCACTAACTTTTAATATTTTTTATTTATTTACTTGTTTCTAAAGGCAGGTAAATTGATATTAAACATTAATCATTTACATAATATACTATAAATACATACCGTCAAACAGAAAATGTACGCTATATACATTTAATATTTGTTGTAGTAGCTATAGTTGCAGTTGTATTATTATCATTATTATTATTATTATTATTATTATTATTATTATTATTATCATTATTATTATTATTATTACTATTACTAGTAGTAGTAGTAGTAGTAGTAGTGGCAGCAGTTGCTGCAGCAGCAGCAGCAGCAGTAGTAGTAGTAGTAGTAGTACTAGTAGTAGTAGTAATAGTAGTAGTAGTAGTAGTAGTAATAGTAGTGGCAGCAGTTGCAGCAGCAGCAGTAGCAGTAGTAGTAGTAGTAGTACTAGTAGTGGCAGCAGTTGCAGCAGCAGCAGCAGCAGTAGTAGTAGTAGTAGTAGTAGTAGTAGTAGTAGTAGTAGTAGTAGTAGTAGTAGTAGTAGTAGTAGTAGGGGAGAGTCGGGTAGTATCGGACAGTGAGTTTCTTTCATCTACCACACGATGATAGTACCTGATTGACATGGTTATGTTTCTGTGATGTCGCATAGAGAAACGTAACCATGTCATTTAGGTACTACCATATGGTGGTAGATGAAAGAAACGCACTGTCCGATACTACCCGATTACCCGACTCTCCCCTAGTAGTAGCAGTACAGTAATAGTAGTACCAGTTGCAGTAGTAGTAGTAGTAGCAGCAGCAGTTGCCGCAGTAGCAGTAGCAGTACTAGTAGTAGTAATAGTGGCAGTAGTAGTAGTATTAGTAGTAGTAGTGGCAGCAGTTGCAGTATTAGTAGTAGTAGTAATAGTAGTGGCAGCAGTTGCAGCAGCAGCAGTAGTAGTAGTAATAGTAGTGGCAGCAGTTGCAGCAGCAGCAGTAGTAGTACTAGTAGTGGCAGCAGTTGCAGCAGCAGTAGTAGTAGTAGTAGTACTAGTAGTGGCAGCAGTTGCAGCTGTAGTAGTAGTAGTAGTACTAGTAGTGGCAGCAGTTGCAGCTGTAGTAGTAGTAGTAGTACTAGTAGTGGCAGCAGTTGCAGCTGTAGTAGTAGTAGTAGTAGTAGTAGTAGTAGTAGTAGTAGTAGTAGTACTAGTAGTGGCAGCAGTTGCAGCTGTAGTAGTAGTAGTACTAGTAGTGGCAGCAGTTGCAGCAGCAGCAGTAGTAGTAGTAGTAGTACTAGTAGTGGCAGCAGTTGCAGCAGTAGTAGTAGTAGTAGTAGTAGTAGTAGTACTAGTAGTGGCAGCAGTTGCAGCAGCAGCAGTAGTAGTAGTAGTACTAGTAGTGGCAGCAGTTGCAGCAGTAGTAGTAGTAGTAGTAGTACTACTAGTAGTGGCAGCAGTTGCAGCAGCAGCTGTAGTAGTAGTAGTACTAGTAGTGGCAGCAGTTGCAGCAGCAGCAGTAGTAGTAGTAGTACTAGTAGTGGCAGCAGTTGCAGCAGCAGCAGTAGTAGTAGTAGTAGTAGTAGTACTAGTAGTGGCAGCAGTTGCAGCAGCAGCAGTAGTAGTAGTAGTAGTACTAGTAGTGGCAGCAGTTGCAGCAGTAGTAGTAGTAGTAGTAGTAGTAGTACTAGTAGTGGCAGCAGTTGCAGCAGCAGCAGTAGTAGTAGTACTAGTAGTGGCAGCAGTTGCAGCAGTAGTAGTAGTAGTAGTACTGGTAGTGGCAGCAGTTGCAGCAGCAGCAGTAGTAGTAGTAGTAGTAGTAGTAGTACTAGTAGTGGCAGCAGTTGCAGCAGTAGTAGTAGTAGTAGTACTAGTAGTGGCAGCAGTTGCAGCAGCAGTAGTAGTAGTAGTAGTAGTAGTACTAGTAGTGGCAGCAGTTGCAGCAGTAGTAGTAGTAGTACTAGTAGTGGCAGCAGTTGCAGCAGCAGCAGTAGTAGTTGTAGTGGCAGCAGTAGTAGAAGTAGTATTAGTAGTGGCAGCAGTTGCAGCAGCAGCAGTAGTAGTAGTAGTAGTAGTAGTAGTACTAGTAGTGGCAGCAGTTGCAGCAGTAGTAGTAGTAGTAGTACTAGTAGTGGCAGCAGTTGCAGCAGCAGCAGTAGTAGTAGTAGTAGTAGTAGTAGTAGTAGTACTAGTAGTGGCAGCAGTTGCAGCAGTAGTAGTAGTACTAGTAGTGGCAGCAGTTGCAGCAGCAGTAGTAGTAGTAGTAGTAGTAGTAGTGGCAGTAGTTGCAGCAGCAGCAGCAGTAGTAGTAGTAGTACTAGTAGTGTCAGCAGTTGCAGCAGCAGCAGTAGTAGTAGTAGTAGTACTAGCAGTGGCAGCAATTGCAGCAGCAGCAGTAGTAGTAGTAGTAGTACTAGTAGTGGCAGCAGTTGCAGCAGTAGTAGTAGTAGTAGTAGTAGTACTAGTAGTGGCAGCAGTTGCAGCAGCAGTAGTAGTAGTAGTAGTACTAGTAGTGGCAGCAGTTGCAGCAGTAGTAGTAGTAGTACTAGTAGTGGCAGCAGTTGCAGCAGTAGTAGTAGTAGTAGTACTAGTAGTGGCAGCAGTTGCAGCAGTAGTGGTAGTAGTAGTAGTAGTACTAGTAGTGGCAGCAGTTGCAGCAGCAGCAGTAGTAGTAGTAGTTGTAGTACTAGTAGTGGCAGTAGTAGTAGTACTAGTAGCAATAATTTATATATTTAATGTATTGAAATTAAGATTTATAAAGTTTACACATCTGTGCCTAAAGTCTTAGGGTGCTATTCATAGACATTTCGCTAGCCCGCGCTAAGAATGTCTATGAATACGGACCTTAAAGTCTTATTCTTGTTCTCCACTCTTCTCTGTCCATCCAATCCATGTCGTTCAGTCTGCAGTCTCTCATCCCTGCTCTCATCTCTTGTAACCAGGAATTTCGAGGTCTCCCTTTCCTTCTTCTCCCAGGCGGACACCATTTCAGCACCATTTTAATAATGATGATCATAATAATAATAATAATAATAATAATAATAATAATAATAATAATAATAATAATAATGTTCAGGTTGCGATAGAGGAGACGGTATCCAGATATGGAGGGTAACTGCGAACATATTGAATAAGGAATCGCGGTCAGCCGGTCCTCCAGCTAGGGATTGTGCGAAGTGCTAACAATCCATCATCGTAAAAAACAGCTTGTTACGAAACCCTAAAATAAAAATAGGAACCGATGGCGAGCTTATGTTAGGGCGGCAATGAAACTCCGGGTTCCTTAAAAGCTGTAAGGAAGTAGTAGTAGTAGTAGTAGTAGTAGTAATAATAATAATAATAATAATAATAATAATGTTAAATAATTTTCAGAAGAACAACTTATTTCTAGCTCTAAAAGAAATAACGTTAGTAGCAGCAGCAGCAGCAGCAGCAGTAATTTGGAATGGAATTGGAATGAAACTTACAGGAGGGGGCACTATGGCCCAGCATTGCGATCTTTTACGATTTATTGCGCTAACCCTCAAGCTAGACGCATTCCCAAAGGGGGACCAAATAATGTTTGATTTCAAAGATGGATCAACCTGGGTTTGGAATTTCAAGACAGTTCACAAGATTGTGAGACGCAAAGTTACACACTTTGTAACTTACAAACCAGGGGCGTATTTTGCGGACTACGGGGGCTACCGGCGATAGCCCAAGGAAATTACAAAAAAAAAAAAAAAAGTTTATAATATAACATAATGTAATAATTTTGTATTACCGTATTAGTTTTACCACAATAATTAAAATTAAAGTAATTGTTAGATTTATATGCGCCCTTTGCTCTCGAAAAGAAACAAGTTGTCAAGGCGGCATCACTGGAGAAACAGCTGCTACGAGGGGTAGCCTGTGAGCGTTCCGCTCACGCTGTCCTGTCGCACAACTGCCCATCCCCCGCTCCCTTCTGTTTCCATCGTGCACTGTAGGCCGGGTGAGTTGCCGCTCTCGTGATCGGTTTCTCCGCAGGCGCGAAGCAACAATACGCTTAGTACGCTAGCTCATGAATGTGATTGTGTTCTTGCAGTGCAGTATTTTAAATTTGTGATTTGTTCGAGTGTCCAAGAGTTATATTAATTGTGAATTATTAAGTTTTTAATTTCCCAATTAAGTGATATTGTGAAAAATATGGCAGAACAAGTTTCTGGAGAGGTTTGTGTAGAAAATCACTGTGTAATAGAAGGTTTATTAAAAGTGCCTTTTAACCGTCGTACATACAACGAGAAAGTTGAAATTGTGAAAATGGAAAGACCAACTCCTGAGTTAAATTTGTCCATGGGCGTAAAAGAAAAACAGCGTGAGTACACACTCCATTTCACTTCAACATCATATGGTAAGTGGAATTGGTTGTGTGGTAGCTCTAAACTGTCTAAACTATTTTGCTGGCCATGTTTGTTATTTAGCCGCGAAACTAATATGTGGTCAAAAGAGGGGTTTTCTAATATGAACTCCCTTCGAACGGCAGTCCTAAAACACGACAAATCAAAAGCTCATATTTATAGTAGCATGAACTTTGCAAACTTTGGGAAGACAAGAATTGATTTACAGCTAGATAAGCAAAAAGCTCTACACATCAACCAACACAATGCTCTTGTGAAAAAAAATCGGGAGATTTTACTGCGTCTTATTAACGCAGTCTGCTTTCTAGGAAAACAAGAATTGGCTTTTCGGGGTCATAATGAGAGTGTGGAATCAGACAATAGAGGAAATTATATTGAATATTTAAGTTCCTTAAGTGAATTTGACCATTTACTGGCCAATCATCTTGAGAGTTCAACAGTATTCCGTGGTACTTCTCCCGCAATTCAGAAAGACTTAATATTTGCTATAAGTGGGGTTATGATAAAGAACATAAAATCTGAAATAGAAGAAGCACCTTTTGTGGCCATTTTTGTTGATGAAACAAGTGACTGCTCTAATCAGAGTCAACTGTCCACTGTTTTAAGATACGTCGACAGTACTGCCAATGTTCAAGAATGGTTTATAGGATTCACAAATGTCAGTTCGGGCAAAACTGCTGCTGCTTTGTTTCAGCATGTGGAACGTGTTATAGCAGAATACAATGTCGGCAATAAGTTAATTGCACAGACATACGATGGTGCTTCAGTTATGGCGGGAAATATTAATGGCTTAAAAACAAAAGTTCAAGAAAAGTATCCTCAAGCACTATTTGTCCATTGTTACAGCCATGTTCTCAATTTAGTTTTGCAACAAACTACTTCAGCCATTCCAGAATGCCGCATTTTTTTTTCAAAACACTGTCGGGTTTAGCTGCATTTTTCTCATAATCTCCTAAAAGATCAGAAAAACTCAAGGAATTTATGAAAAAGAAACTCCCAAAAGTAGCACCAACTGGATGGAATTTTACATCTCGGCTAGTAAATACAGTAAAGGAATACAGAGAACAACTGACTGCTTTCTTTGAAAATATCATTTGTAATGACTCTGAAGAAAACTGGGATGATGATGTAATTGTGCAGGCTCAAGGATATTTGTATTTTTTCACACAGTTTCAGAATATATTTCCTCTTGAAATCTATGCTAGAGTGTTCGCACATACAGATGTGCTCTACAATATTCTTCAGACAAAAAGTCTAGACATAGCATACTGCTTGCAAGAGGTATCAAAGTTAAAAAATACTATATCCGAGTTCAGACGTAGTGGGTTTCCGTCCATATGGAGTAATATGGAAAATGAAAATTCTTCAGACAATACAATGGAACCACCATTAAAGCGAAGAAAAGGAGATGATGAATTGAAATACAGGCAGCTGTACTACACCATACTAGATCGTATGCACATGGAAGTTACTGACAGATTTTCTGATTATGGAAAGCTTCAGTTCACACATCTTCTAGAATCTCAAAAATTTTCTGCTTATAGAGAAAACTTCCCAATTGAGGCACTAAACAAATTATTTCAGTCCTATAACAGTCACTTTGATCAAGTACGTTTGAAAAATGAATTAAGTGTAATATATTCAGCAGAAGTCTTTGATTTTTCGAACAAACCTATCCATGAAATATTATCTGCCATATATGAAAACCAGCTGAACCAAGTTATTCCTGAAGTCCTTAAATTGGCAACATTAATTGTGACAATACCAGCTACGTCAGCATCGGTAGAAAGAACATTTTCTGCGTTGAAGAGAATAAAATCCTACTGTAGATCAACTCATACACAAGAACGTTTATCCGGCTTGGCACTGATGTCCATTGAAAAGTCATTTCTACAGAAACTTCGCAAGCGGCCCAACTGTAATTTCAATGACGAAGTCATCAAAGTATTTTCGTCCCAATCAAAACGTCTGGAATTCACATATAAATAGGTAAGGAATTTTATTATAGGGATTTTAAAATATATTTTGTGTAATAATAGGGTCAGTGGTAGCCCAGACCCTTAAACCAGTATACGCCACTGTTACAGACATTCTCGATCACAAGAAGAGATTGAAATTTCTGCAAGTGCATTTGTTATTTGTAATTCTGCATAAACACATACTGGTAACAACCACTCTACCTGGTGCAACTACCCTTGTTCAATCGTTGGATGTATACTTTTTTCGTCAATGGAAGAAGTTCGCCAACTGCTTTTGTGAGAAAGTTTTACTCGACAACAATATTATTAACCTCCCGAGGCGTAACGCTATCATCAACCTCCTTGCACTTAGTAAGCATGGTAATAGGGCGAAAACGTTAGCACATTAATTTGTCCCTAACATTCAATGAATATTTACAATTGTAAGTGTTGTTGATGTTTTTTAAACTATGATATGAAGAGTTCGCGGGAAAAACGATGATTGTCACATTTCTGTTAAGGATTAGATAATGATCTAATTGAGTCTATAACTGCAAGATGTAGTGCTGTTTATATAGAAAATAAAGGAAAGGATTAGTGTATTCGTGGTGATAATTCTCCTTTTTACCATTTTTCATAAGAACAACATTAAATTTCGTAGTGATCCATTGAATTAGATAATGACATCAACCTTAACAAAACTGTGACATTCATCGTTTTTCCAGCGAACTCTTCATATGTCATTTAGACTGAATACCAAAATAATCATTATATTATATTACTTATCCATAATCAGTTCAGTGCCCATATCTTCACTAAAATGATTACGTATGCCTGGAAGAATACTACTTTTCCAGGTAAATGTGATGCCTTTGAAGGTTCTACCAAAGTTATCTGGGACACTGAAGATTCGAGTTGCTCAACTGCCAACTGCAGAAATGCATCATTCATTCAATGTGCTTATTGTCGTTTACAATATTGTGCTTAACGGATTTCTATATCAGCACCCACAAACATGTTTAATTATATGCAAGAACAGCTAAAATTAGTAGAATAACCATTATTTAAGGCTGAGTTTCCTTCCGTATTCATTATTATATTAATATCTATATAGGCTCATAAACATTGATTACAGCTGAACTTTTCATCGTACTTGATTTTATATCGTTATCAGTCAGGCACTTCGCGAATGTACCTTGTCAGATGTTTCGATTCGTCTCTTATCTTGATGCCTTAAGATCCAAGTTTCACTGCCGTAGAGCATAGCTGGTTTTGAGGTTATATTATGTAGTCTGATTTTGAATATCATTATTATTATTATTATTATTATTATTATTATTATTATTATTATGTAAAATTTAATGTGCTTGCCTTCACAATTACATTTCGAAAGCACACAGTATTTCACTTATTTCATTATTCTTTCCATTAGTTATAATTCGCATATTTGAAACGCGTATAATTAAACAAAAATCTGATTTTTTAGGAAAGACGAAGAACTAATTCAATCTTGTCTGAAAGTTATTGAAAGAAACAAATACATCCAGTATAAAGTGTAAGCTTCAAAAGTGTACTTAAAGTGGAAAAACTTCGATTTATTTGATATACTGGAAAATTTTAAGCGATCTTTGTTAGGAGAAAGTTCACTTTGCCACCAAGTTGTGGATAAAGTGCAGTTTGATTCCAATATGTAATTTTAGTATTATTTTTTAGGTCGTACGTGCCAGGAGGGTGTATCACTGCATGAAATAAGAGAAAAAGATGTAATCGTTTATTATAAAAAAATCAAATATCTTCTCAAAATAAATTCTTTAGCAATTTTATATAAAAATATTATCAAATTGCATTGCACTTCAACACATTAACACATTTTTAAAATAAATATTAATTATTCTGTAAAAATTACATTTAAACACCAAGGAAGACGACATCCAATATAGCATCTTGGAACCGAATGCCTGAATAGAATAAGGGCCCATCCCATTTCCAGTAAATTTTCAAACCTTTGACATTACTATTTTCTCTTTATAAAAATGTAAGTCATACATTTTTTCTTTGTATCGCATTGCAATACAAATTTCCCATAATTTGAAGTAACACTTAAGTGCACTGTAACAGTTGAACAACACTTTAGTCCGGGTCAGCTTACCTCATACCCTAAGGGTGAAACCTAACCATTTTCCCCCCATAACTACATATGCTAATGGATTGTGGTGATTTTGTAGCTTCGTTTCGAATTTCGATACTGATAAATACTACAAATGGTAGTGATTTTGTAACTAGTACGATGACAGCTGAGACAAATATCGATAATATTTGTCGGTACTGGAGTTCAATGAAATTGAAATTGTACTAGATTTCTGAGCCTGTTACTGAAAACTAGTGAAATTTGAACATACTAATAATTAATTAACGTCAGTATTAATATTAATACATAACAGTTATTTTGTGTGTTGCGTTGTGGTTATAATTCAAGACTATAGTCAGGTAAGTTTTCGGAGTTAGTAGGCCTACTAATAATTTCATATGGTCAAACAAAATACATTTTTAGGTTAGGTCTCGTGAGTCAATTGTTTAGTCAAACCAAAGAATTTCGTATTGCCAGACAAAATACTTGACATGCTGATCCCTTTCTCGTTAGTTTGCCTATGAAAATATGTTACAAATTATTGAATTATTTAGAATAACCTTCCAACATAAGTACGGTAAGTAAATAAGTCATTTAGTACGAAGGATTGTGTGATATCTGGTAACAGTTGGCAACACTGACAAGACGGCAATATTTGCTGTTTAGGAACTGTTCTAATGTGACCCTCACTATACAGTATAATATTATCACTGCAGTACACGCTGTTCGTTGCCTCGTGAAACCAAATGCATTCGTGCGCCGTAGCTTACAATAAGAACCTTATAGAGAGGGTGAGTTAACTAGTTACAAGTAGAAGCATAGTGAGAGAGGGAAGCTTTCCAGTTCAATTTACTCTTCCCTGACGCGAAAGTAGGTTTCACGAGATAACGGTCTAATTGTACATTTTATATTACATTATACGCAACTGATACTCATTGGAAGCAACAAAACAATATGGCCGAAAATGAGAGGTTTCGATTGGTTGATCATTGGAGACAGTGCAGTTTGACTCAAAAGCGTGATTTTACTACTGAAGTTAAAGCAAATAAAGTGTAGTTCGCTTCCAACCGAGCACTTTATCATATTCCCTGCTAAATTCTGCACTGAAATCCCATTTTTTCATAATTTTGGTTTCATTCTAGACGATTCAGTTACTTGACTTGCTCCACAATTATTTTGATAAATAATACATGAAAATTAGTTGCAACAACAAAACTAAAATCTTACGCTTTATTTTCTTTTATTAATAAGGGGATTGATAACGTACAAAAACATTTTCATTGACAGATTAGAACATAATCTCAGCAAAACGATACGAGTTTCTCTGTCATGCATTTTATCTCAGCTCATTGTCAAGGTTATCAAGAGGTTGCTCTTGACGCCAGGGACCTTATCACCTCTCATTGTGCTGCAGCATGTCGATTCTGAACGTTTCCCATCACGCTTATTTCGCAGATCGAGTTTTAACTGGACAAAGTTCAAGCATTAGTTGGAGCCTGGGGTCATCTCCCATTACCTGACCCCATGTGAATATTTAAAACATTACAAATCCAAACTATCATCCCGGATTGCTGCGAAGGGTATTTAAGAGTAGTAACTATTTCAACATTATGAAGACGTCTGATTACAGTTTCGGAAAAACCCGTGCATTCTTCTTCTTCGTTAAGATCATGAATACCTTTACAGACAACTTAAAGATTCACGATCTGGGAAAGCCAGTAAATGTAGATTGTATCTATTAAATGTACTTTACAATAAGATTGCAATATGCACAATTCTTGATAAATTTTACAAGTTGTGTCACAGGCTGTTCCGTTACTGCTCCTGAAGGTGGCATTGGTCATTCCATCTGTTTCTTGGTTGCGCAAATCCCTTTGCCTTACTAGTTATTGTGCGGGAACTTGTTTGAAAATCCTTTCTGTACTCATTTCATTTACGTGCTCTTTCTAGTTATATTTGTGTAATTTTTCTTCTGTTACTATAAGAACTCTGAGGGTATCCCTGATATCTGCGTTTTTCTGTCTACCTAATTTAGCTCAGTTCCCAAAAACTCATTTGCGCAGTGTCCATTTTCTTTTAATGCATTTCGATTACCAACTTTGCCCTCTCTTCCATATAGCAGACTAAGATTGGTTTAGTACAAAGTATTATAAATGTATAATTATTTGATGCCAGTTGATTCGTGTTTGCCTGAATGTCGAATGCCATCTAATTCTTCCATTCATTCTATTATATTTTTATAATTGTATATACCAGGTGTTTCAGACCACCTGTATCAGCATTTTTTCTCGATAACTATATGACACTGGTTGTTCATAATAGTACATTATGCAACGAGCCTATAATGGTAGAAATTAAGACGCGAGTATGTTTGTTTATGAAACGAGCGCAAACGAGTTTCATAATTTTCATACGAGCGTCTTAATTACCATTATAGGCAAGTTTCATACGACTTTTTATGCTCGACCATATTTCTAACTTGAAATTATTCATAAGTATTCATGTTATGGTTATGTAAGTGAGGAGCGGAACTGACCTGAATTGTGAGATGTGCGCAGACGCGAAAGTATTGATTTTTTTTCCGAGGCACGAATATCATTGACCTTGGTATAATCTAGAGAATAACATGAACATTAGCCTTGATATAACCTGGAAATTGATTTAGAATTGAAAAACGAGATGATAAATTGAATTTATTTGAATATTATTTACAATTAACGCCAATTATTATTGTAACAGAACATAACCTTCTGAGACAGTATTGGATTTCCAGCCTCCGTGACTTTTCGCTAATTGTCTTTCGATTGCATATCCGATAATAATCGATACTTGCGGTTTTATAATGGTACAATGGTGATTTCTCATTGGCTGAACAAATGAATTATAATGAATAGGTGTACTTTAATGAGGTGCATTAAAGGGCTACTACCAGGTGTATAATTACTACATTTCGGCATGGTCGAGCATAAAAAGATTTTGATAACCGGAACCTATGTAAAGAATCGATTGGTGGTAGTACTATTTCCCGTAACAAACCGGAAGTAGGGATACCTGTGGTCAACTTAGAAATTTTAAAAGAGAACATAGGTCATTGAAGATACCATTGGAAACTACTTTTAAAAAGAAACCACTTTTATTATATATCAGAATGTATAGAATCACTTATTGATATTAGAATTTGCAAATAAGTGAAGTTGGAAACTTATAGTGTTATTTATATATCTTACACATACACAATGTGAGTTAAAAGCGTGGAATATTGCCTGTAGCTATCCTAGGTTTAATTTTATGAAAAAAAAATCATTACACAAAAGTTATAGAGGGTTACAAAAGAATATTTTGAAGATGTTTTCAAAACTATGTTTTTCGTTAATGAAGAGTGTGCCAAGGAGTCTTAATAACACCGTGTAGTTAATTCTGTATTTTTAATTTTTCAGGTCTCAAAACGCACAGCCTTTTTTTTTTTTTGCCGTTCATAAACTACCGTTTTGTAAAAAGTGCCTCTAATTTATGATTACACTGTATGTGTTCATAACAAAGAGAAATGCTTCAGTATATCTGTAAGACGTCTATAAAGTAGACCGACAACTTTGGGATTACATACACCATTTTAAAACTTTTTTACCGAGGAAGAAATGGGCTGCGGTGCAAGTTATTTGGGTTCAAACTGCTGATTTAACACTGCAGAAAGTATTTTTCCTTTCCTTTTTGCTTCTTTTGTTTGTGTTTTTCTGCATCTTTTGGCAAAATGAATGCCTGTAAATTAATTTTTTTTATTATTAAATTAATTCATTTTTAAATAACTGACTACCTCAATCCCGTCCTGTAAGATAGTCCAGTTATCGACATGAAAACTTGTTTCTCTGAAACTAACGTCGTAGCCCGTTTGTTATTTAACAAAAAGTGTTTCGATCCCAAAGTTTGTCGGTCTAATTTAAACACAGCCTGTATTTATCTCTATAGAGGACAAACGTCCCATGCATTAAATAATCAACAGTAACCTCACTAGAGGTTTTGATTTATCTAGAGAAAATCAAAACTAGAGTGGAATTTAATTGACTATTACACGATTAGAACAAAGTATATAAAGATTAGAAGTAACAAAGTACTCCAATACAATAAAATATTAATTGACTTACGAAAATACAACTATCTTCAAATGTATTATTGTACCATCTCAACATGACGCAAGATGGCAGTAGCTGTTATCTTGTCATCAGTTGTGCCAACCATGGAATCATCATTGAACTCTGTGGGCGGTTACTAGTCAAGAAGGCTTTGTTGATTCAGTTTCATTTTTATTACAACAGTTGCATTACACTTCAATCATCCGGATCCCAGTAATCAACGTCACTTGACAGATGATTTTCAATAAATCTTAGTATTAAACAATCTCTGATACGTGACTATCCATAATATCGTATAGCAGAAGCTATAACAAACATAACCTAAATAATATAAACGAGTGTTAGAAAAGTTTTAATTATGAATGATGAAATAAACAAGAAACGTTTTAATTAACGATGATGAAATTAAAATAAACATGAATAATTTTAAAAGAAACAATTATTGAAAGCACAATTTTCAAATTTGAAGTTTTAGTGGTTGGTGGTTCAGTTGATGTTATGAAGTGAACTCGTTGATGTAAATGGTGTATCCCTCAACTTATTCAGGATTTCCGAATGGTGCTCTTCATTTATTTGTAAATAGGGTTTCAGGGAAGATGCATAGCTATGATCAGTGATCTTTATTAATTCTTGTTCTTGAATGCCAATGCAAGTCATATTTGAAAGTGCTGTGCATCGACTGGAGTGGTTTGTAATTTTCTGTTTTTGACGTCCAGATCAGTGCAGTTTGAAATGTTGGCAAACAAAGAAACAAATGCTAGGGCAGTGATAAAAATAAACAAATGCTAGGGATGCGATAAAATTGTGAGATAAGCAGCCATGATTGGTCGAAAGACGTCCTTTCGTACCTTTTTATTGGTCAAAAGTAGTGTGACGTAGTTAAAGTGTAATAATCACGGTATAAAGCTAATAAAACTGATTAATAGTGCTTGTGGTATAATAAATTATTCCCTGGAGAACAAAGTGTAATGCAAGACTATATTTTATTCTTGGAAAATGGCGCCCCAGACATTACGGAAGGAAGATTTTGAATTGTTGAACCAAGAATTTCCAGGACGCTGGATAGGTAGAAGAGGAAGTATTGAATGGTCTCCAAGATCTCCTAATCTTAACCCATTATATATTTTCTTATGGAGATATTTGAAGTGAAGGGTCTACCAGGAACAACCACGACACATGATAGAATTAAAACAAAAAATTAGGGATGAGATACAATAGATCAAACGAACAGTGTTACTGAAAACATTAAATAATTTCCAAGAAACTTATGCATTACTTAGTAGTAAATGGGGACCATTTACATAAGTAGAAACTGTTAAATTATTTTAAATATTTTTCTTTCTTTAAACTGTATGTTTTATATTAATATACAATGGTTAACATTTCAATTGTACATATATGTTTTCTAAGCTATCAGTGTTTTTTTTTTAATTTATCTAAAATGTTTTGTATCTTGTATGTTTCGAGGTCCGAATACTCTAAAAATCCAAAAATAAATAGCCTTCATGGCGTCATTTAGAAATACACTCTTTGGCATATTCGTTATGAATTAAAAACATAATTTTATAAAACATGGTCAAAATATTGCATTTTTAACCTTTTAATTATAGTATAGAAACTTCATTTATAAAATTAATTGGAAAACTGCAAGCAGTTTCTACGTATTTTATTCACACTGTACCGAGTGTGTGTATACACACACACACACATACACACACATACACAATGTAGGCCTATGTAAGCCACATGCGAAAGATCCAGGATAGAAGAGTAAGAATGAAGTCTTTTGGTTGTAAAATTTTCTTGGTTAGAAAGAATTTTTACGTCAGATTTGTTGCATGCAGCTCACGATAAAGGGAAGTGCAGATCGATATGAACGTCATTAATGCCTTCAGTGAAGAACGCCTTTTAACCTCCGAGATAATTCTATGTCGATGAGATAACATAATGGACGAATCAGAAGCGTATTCAGAGAGGGGAGCATTGAAGCATATGCCCCCAATAATACAAATCCGAGGATGGTTTCCGCTGCTTTCCTCAAGAGGTTTCAGTTGACAAAGAAGTAACTGAAATACAAGACCTCTGGGACAACCTGTAATTTCCTTTCCAAGAAAGAACACTCTTTCTATAAAAAGATTCGGTTGTCGTGGCTGGATACTTTGCTAGTAATATCAGAACTGTAGTGGGATTAGACTGGGTGTAGAAACTAAGAAATAAAAGCAAATTTGATACATAGTCACTTCATCCACTATAAATCTAAGATGATTTACCCAAGACCGAATTTTATCCACTATAAATCCGAGAGATTCTTCCCAGAATCGAATATATAAGTGTAGAAGGATTACGTTAGGACTGATCTTAGTTAAACATGTTATTGAAACCAAGGAGGAATTAAGTATGATTTTTTAAAATATTCAGAAGTGGGCCATGAATTAGTAATCAACAGGCAGCGCATTTTCGTTCCCAAACGTACAGCGGATCGAGTAGCTTCTTCTGGTAGCTACATCTATTACGTCACGTGGATTCATAAGTAAGGTATATTTGCAAGCAGGCACGCTTGGGGTCACTAAATAATAATGATGTAACGTATTACAAATATGCCCCTGTAACGTCATATGACGTAGAAAGAGCATTCTCTCAGTTTAAACAATTTTATGTGATGTTCGTAAAAGACATGCATTTCATGACCTCAGAATATAGCTTATGTTTTCGTTCACTGCAATGAGATAGGTTTTGATAAACGAATTATTTGTAAATATTTTGTAAAATGTAAATATTGATAATTTGTATATTGATTTTTGTTATTATTATTTTGTCCCTGTAACGTCATGTGACGCAGGAAGAAATTTTTTTTAGTTTAAACAAATTTTTACTGACAGTTATAAAGGTGCGGCAAAACATCCTCCCTAATTTAAAGTTTAAATAAAAAACAGATGGATCAAAATAAGGAAACTGCATTAATATGAACTGTATCTAAACAGTGGAAAATTTAGGTTTACATGCGTTGCCATAGCGATATCAAATGACATGCGCAAAACAACAAGAATTGAATAGGACATTGAATACCGTACACGGAATTGACGTTCAATTAGTGCAAATTGTAATCTGTAACGAATTCCAATTATGCCGTGGACGGGTGAAGAACGTGCTTACGCTGTGGTATCGTTTCTGGTAAGTGGTAATTCCGTTGTCGCTGCTCAGATGTTTCCCGGACGCTTAATTCCTTCACGTGGCGACGGCCCCTGGCCAGCACGATCACCAGACCTTGCACCCTGCGATTTTTTCTATGGGGGAATCTTAAGGCTGAGGTGTTCAAACATCGGCCGAAGACTTTGCCAGACCTAAGAAATGCAATACAGGAAGAAATTGGTCTTATTCCTCAAGAAATGCTAGTTAGAGTAATTCAGAATTTCCGAAGTCGCATTCAACAATGCATTGATAGTGAAGGACACTACTTGACACGTTATTAAAAAATGAAAAATTCCCACTGTTATGATATCATTCATACTAATAAAGTTTCCTTATTTTGATCCATCTGTTTCTTTATTTCAACTTTAAATTAGAGAGAATGTTTTGCCGCACCCTTTAGTAAAAGATATGAATTTCATAATCTCAGAACATACGTTTCTATTCACCGTAACGGAGTTCGTTTCGTTAAATGAATTAATTGTATATATTAGATATAGAGTATTTACAGTTAATGTGTATCATGTTTACTATTATGTTCTATAATATATATTGTATATATTAGTTCAGTAGTATTATCTGTAGTAATGTCACGAGAGGTCTGAGATTTATCTGGGAAATCTCAGACCTCGAGTGGCATTTATTAGGACTATTTCGTGAATAAAATAAAAATGTTAATAATTGTATATTTACGAATACGTAACCTATCAGATATTGTGAAGTTGAAATAGATGAATATCGATTACTGCAATAAAGAAATTGGATGGCATACAGTAACGCCGATTGCGAAAATCGAAATACAGGTTTAACAATGTTAATTACATGTACTACGCTTTTCTCTTATTATTATAACAGAAATACATTTTCATTTTCTGCTGAAATCATAATTCAATTTAAAATTTTATAATATAATTACAGTAACCTGATTAATACATTAATTAAATGAAGAATTGTTGAAAACGCAGGTACCAAATCTGAATGAAGGAGTGTAATTTTCTTCAGATAACCTACAATGGACATTTAATTACTCATAGAAGATGAAGATGTAGATGTGGAAGTAGGATTTCGGACTTTATTTAGTACTTCATCGTTACATTACACACTACACCGAGAATTATGAACTATGTAATATGTGTGGAGACGGCTAGCAATGCTTATGTATTCACACTACAGCGAGATGTATGTTGCTACACCATCTCTGTACAGACAAACAAAACACAAATTTTATTACGTCATACTGAAGGCAGTTTGATCAAAGACCTTGTACGTATATAATACTATACAAGGTCTTTGGGTTTGATATGCGCTGATGTTACATAAATTTGAACATCTGACTTTCTATTAATCGGTTAATTTCATTCACGTATTATTTGATAGGCTAAAATTTAGTTAGGTTACCTGTGGGAGCGGGACCAATGTCAACTATGCCTTATTTCGACCGTTACTCCGTGCTACAGGAAAGCATTTTCCATAGCTTGACAAACGCATTCTCGCTGTAGTGTGTAAGGGAACTAAAGCTGCATCTACACAGTTCAATTTTCCATGCGCGTATGCATGCAATCTGGGAAGAATATTGAAAGAATCAAGTTTAAAACGTATGTTCAATTAAGATGCATGAAGATTTTGTGTCTACATGGTGTGCCGTTTTGAACGTCGTCTTCACTGCGTCATTTATTGCTTGGAAGTGTAAAGTTGAAAGAAACGTTTAACCGTGTAGATGCATATTAATGGATTCATGCTCATCGATTTACGGGGAAACAGTTGGCGACACCGATTACACAAAAGAACGACCATGCGATAAATTTGTAGCGATAAATCTATTTGCAAAAATTATCCCTATGTCTGACTGTGATTGGTTGGAATTCAAAATTTCATTACACTTCAGTGGTCGAAAATGGAATGACGTCATATAAACGAAATAGTCGATCTAATTATATTTTCTGTAAAATGTAGTACCGGTACTAATATTTTGTATAGGCCTAGAGCTAGTTTCGCAGTGTTAGTGCGTTTATACGGTTAAAAAGTAGCTGGACAGACCATTTCAATTTAGTAGCAATCCCACTTACAGTTGTCATGCTCCATTATTATTACTGTATGTACCGAAGCTAGGTTATACCTTTAGTAGCGTCCTGATTTAAGCATTAAGGGACGTTTGTGATCTAACTAAGGATGGCTGTTATTCGTCTCTGCATACTATAACGTGTTTTATCACCTGATTTCGGAGTCGTAAACTGTGTATAATATTCAACACTGGTGTAAACATGCTAAATGATGGATGTCCAGTAAACAGCTATTACGTAATTCACTGCACTTGCTGTTATTTACAGCTGCATAACTATTCGTTCATTTGAATGTAGATGGAGCAAAATAATGAATTAGACTTCTACTATCCGACGGCGTGGTTATGCCGCAGAGTCGGCGAAGACTGTGCGACATGGCTAAATCGGCCCCACGTTCTGCCACACCACCAAATGTGATAGTCGGCTGCATCTCATAGACGCACTCTAAATGCAGTAGTGATAGTCCCGGCAGGAGGGGGAAGAATCTGGACGGCTTCGATGCCATCTTGGAAGACCTATTAGTCGTTTAGATTTCACCACCATCGGCGTTGTACAAACACGTATGGTGCCATATTTTTGAACGGGGATTGTAAAAAAGGGAAGTGTGATATGTTTTGACAGAATAAAGTGAGGAAAACTGTAGATCCCGAGGGAAGCTCTCATAATCTTAGCTTAGTTCACAACAGATACAGCGACATCATTTTATTTTTACTAACATTTCTAATATTAACCTGGCTATACCTTTGGATCAACGATTAAGAACAGGAAACACCGTTTGTTATGTCCTTCCACGACCGGAGTTCGATGATACTGGCGTAATATACAAACAAATCACTTTACTAGGTATAGGAGGGAAAATAAGTAGTTCGTCCATTTACGTAAACTAGGAAATATCGCGATTTTGAGTTTGATAATTTTCATTAGATTTTTGTTTAATCAAAATACAGTACAGTATTAACAATGAGTGTTTTTACTCACGAACTGAATGGTTCTCAGTCAATAAATTGGTATTAAATTGTAACAAAACTAACATAATTCAATTTAAATCCTGTCCAAATTCAACCTCGCAAATTTCTAGCGCAATAATTAACAATAGATCCCTATTAGAAACAACGAGAACCAAATTTCTTGGCTTAAAAATCGATAATGTGTTAAATTGGAAAAATCATATCAAAGAAATTACCCCCAAACTAAATTCAGCTTGTTTTGCTATTAGATCTATGCAAAAGATTGTAAATATCAATACCTTAAAAGCAATATACTTTGCATACTTCCACTCGGTAATGAGTTTTGGAATAATATTCTGGGGAAATTCCACAGATAGTAACAATATATTTCTATTACAAAAAAGAGTAATTATAATAATAGTAGGTGCCAAATCTAGGGAATCGTGTAGGACTATTTTCAAAAAACTACAGTCATGGCTTGTCAGTATATCTTTTTATTAATAATCTTCCTCGTATGTAATCGTGAAAACTTTGTAACTGATTCAACAGTTCATAGCATAAATACACGTCAAAAAAATGACTTCCATACTCCATCGGCAAGTCTATCGTGCTATCAAAAAGGAGTGCGTTATGTGGCAGTAAAAATTTTTAACAGCCTCCCTATCGATATAAAAAAATGAAACTCAAAACATAAAATTATTTAGAGCCAAATTGAAGAACTACCTAATTTCTCACGCCTTCTATTCTGTAGATGAATTCATGACATTCAATAACACTTCATGAAAATGATACTAAAACTTTGTGTTGTACTAGTAGACTATATTGTAAATCTCAAGTGTATATATTTCATCTAGACTGTGACTATGAATTAAGATTTTATAATAGTATTAAGTTTTTTGACTTGTTCCATATTCTAGCTGTAAGCAATGTATGAATACCATGGAATGTTAATAAAGACAATACAATACAATACAAGTGAGCTTTCCATGCGGACGTATTCATTACGCAGTGTATATTATACTGTCTACAAGACATTAGCCTACACTATAGAGAAGAAGTTGAATTGAAAAATAATCATAATATGGATATTTAAACACATTTTTTAAAATGGTGGCCGTTCATTTCGATACAGGCTTCAGTTCTAATGTGCATATTATTGCACTATAGACTATTGTACATAATTCCAATTACCAGGTTCGTGATTCGTATCAGTAACTCATGTTGAAATAATTCTGTACCTACTCTATAAAAGAGACCTTACATACTGTAAATTCAATCTTCACTTCTGCCCGATCCGAAAGATAAAATTACTCAGACATGCTATCTACTGTCCGTCCAAGTGGTTACGTCGCAGCGTCGTAGAAAGGGAGGAAATCACGTTACAGTTAATTACTTAACGAGGTCCTTTTATTTAAGTGTTAAATGTTATGTTTTATTTAACGACGCTCGCAACTGCAGAGGTTATATCAGCGCCGCCGGATGTGCCGGAATTTTGTCCCGCAGGAGTTCTTTTACATGCCAGTAAATCTACTGACATGAGCCTGTCGCATTTAAGCACACTTAAATGCCATCGACCTGGTCCGGGATCGAACCCGCAACCTTGGGCATAGAAGGCCAGCGCTATATCAACTCGGCAACCAGGTCGACATTTTATTTAAATTATTTTAAACAACTGTATGGGTAAAATATTACGTAGACGTCCAATTCCTAACAGAAATTAATGTTCCCAGAAAAGAGCTAAGACAGCCCAGCCACTAGCATTTACAGAGAGGCGAATAGAAGCAGGTGGGGGAAACCGGGATGCGACGTAGGCAAATGGAAAATGATGCGATATTGATAGCTCTTTCGTCACTGGAAAACGCGAACATATTTTTTGGAACGTACTGTTTACTATGACCGTAAGGCTACTATGACTATATGCGGCTTTGGATCTGTGTGGAGGACGGTTGAACTTCATTAGTAGAAGGGGTGGGAGTGAAGTACATTCAAAAACTCATGTACAATAAAAATTGAAGCAAAAAAAAATGATGTCTCTGTATAACTACGCCAAGCCAAGATTTGAATTCGTGTCTGCGGTCGATATAAGGTAGCTCACTAGTAGGGGAAAATTAAAATATCATAAATATAAGACGCTTCTGTAGAAATGGCTGAGAGTTAGTAACCAGTTAACTGGCTTTGGCTACTTGTGATGGTTCAATGTAAATAATACGGAGCAGGAAATATTGTAGGCGAGTGTGTGTCGATAACTCTGACGTCATCCGCTGCAATCTTCATTACTATTCATTTTGCAAGCAAACAGTTGAGTTGTTCCTAATCGACATTTAGCATCTCAGTGAAGTGTGTTTGTCGGTATATGTCAAGATAGTGGCGGCTCGTGGAGATTAGCCATATGGAAAACTGTTATTGAAAATAAAAGTATTAAACAAAAATGTCTTAATTACAGAATTTATTTCGACATTTTTCCAGAAGTATATCTTCACCACCTTCAATTACTACATATCATCTATATATATATAATTTGAAATGGTAATGGAAATTACGGGAAAACGGCTGAACGGATTTTAATGAGTGACCCTCATTTTCATGTTTGGTATCAAAAGTTTTTCGGAAAAGTAGTAGTTTTCAGTGAAATGTCAATTTTCCTACACAATTTTCCTATTTTTCAAAATCCATCTGTTGTCAGTTTTGAGAACTAATTTTATTGAATCACGGCCGACTTGATTGAATTTCATAACAAAACACGCACTACAATAAACAATAGGCTATTACACGAAGGCCATGACCTGCAGGATTGCCGACATATTTAGAGCTCAATTCAATTTGTTATTAAAAACTGATTCTGCAGTGTATAATTTTCTGAGTACAGCTGTGTATTGGATATTCAAATCTACGAAACTTAAGGTGGTTTGATGACATTATTACCGTTAGAAATTAAATATTATTATAGTTAATATCATGATGCATCTCATTTTCATTAATTGTACATAATATTGATGCTATATTGATGACATGAAAGTGAAACGTTTTGAGGTTATGTAAGTAAATGTAGAGAATATCTTAATTTAGATCTTCATTTCTATAATTTACTGAGTGACTGCTATATATAACTACAAAACTTACGTAGATAATAACATTGTTACTAAAAATCAAATATTTTTATACTTATTAACCCAGTGGGGTTGGGTCTTTTTCATATACTTAATGGCGGTGTAGTGTAGATATTGATATGCGTCATTCTCTTCAGTATTGGCTCGAGAGAGCGCAAAAATTACAGTTCCTAAGGAAAGATCAAAAGGTATTACTTACTGATAAAATAAGAGCCCTAGAAAATTTTGTAGTCTCCAGATCATTTCAGCAAGATCTCTTAGTAGGATAAAATGATTTTACGCTATACATTTCAAGTTCTACATGCAGCAGCTATACGAAAATGCTATTGTTCGAAAGCTTAGCAAACCTGACATTTTTTAAATTTCGCCTACAATCCACAATGACCTGAAATAGCTACTGCTATCGGACGATACTTGCGTTTTCGCGTTGAAACTCAAAACCTGAAGTTGGATAGGTTCAAGAAAAAGTATTTGGCCTAAAAAAATCCATTCAGAGGGAGTATGTTTCATTATTATGGAAGCAAATAACTATCAAAAAGACAAGTATTCTTCATTGAAAATAAATCTGAAAAATTTTTATTTGAACGTCTGACGAACTTAGTTGCAGCAGAATTTGCTGCACAAGCCACTAGTTTCATATAATTATGTATGTATATACAGGATAAGTCAGGAGGAAAGATACATGGTTTGAGAGGTGATAATATTGGTGATTCTGAATAAGAAAGTCTATAATTATGAACATAGGCCATGTCCTGTTCTTAACTGTTTCGGGGAAAACTAATGGAAACAATGAGAAACGTGAAAAGTGCAGGTGATAGTAAATTAAAACATTGTTATCTTATGTTCTGTTTAATTGTGTACTTTTCTTTACAGAACATGTTCAAAAAGTCCACCGTCAACTTCAATGCACTTTGCAGCTCTTGTAGACAGCTGCTGTGTTGCTGATCTGAGCTGATTCGGACATTCCTTTACTTGAGCAAAAGCATGTAAAATGCGAGCGAAAAGTTTCCACTTTGCGCTTGTAGACTTCGCTCTTAAGCCAACTCCACGCACAGTAATCCAATGTAGTAATGTTGGATGACCTCAGTGGCCAAGAAATGACTCTACCACGACCGATCCAACGCCCAAGATATGTTTTATTGATCCAACTAGAACCTAATGTCGTTTTGATTGTGTCCGCATATGAGTGCTGATGAAGGACATGAGACTGACGCCCGTGATTTTCAAACAGCTGTATGTCAGATTCTGTTAAGAACATGGCATATGTTCATAGAAACTTTTTTGTGCAGAATTACGAATATTATTACCCCTTACACCATGTAACTTTCCTCCTGACTCACCATGTATATGCAGATAGTACATGATTAAAAGTTTCGCACGATGTCGCAAGCGTCAGAGATTTCTCACAACCGTCACATACATTAGAACTGTATTCAATACACAGAGCTATAGCCCTGTCGCTGTTATTTCCAGCTTTATGCGTTGCTATGTAATGTATCAAGAAAAAAAAAAGTTAATATTACTTATCCCAAAACTGAACAAAAATCTAAATCTTATCCTAAATGTATGAAAAACATTATTACGTTATTCATGTTTTATCTGAGACTGTGACATTAACGCTATTAACAATGCTAAAGCAAATGTGATTAATTAGATATTTAGCATGAAAACTCAAGAAACCAAGACGAACAGCCACTCAAGGTCATATGCTCTTCACCTCCCTGTTTGATGGCGCTGAGGGGGAGGGAATAAGCTAAGGCGTGTTTACGTTCTCCAGATACCCATTGCGCTGACTGTACAATGGGCCTAAACGACTTAAGTGTAAGAATCCATTCAGGATTCAGCCCTAGTGATATGAAATAAATCGAATTGAAATTTCACTTCACTGATTTATGTCGATTTGATTTTCTTCTGTATGAATTATTGTAATGGGAGAAATACTTATGTCTCTTTTCCCAAGTAAGCAGATGTTCCGTAAGTTGTCAATAAATTGATAAAAAAAATTTTGTGGAAACCGACTTATGCCACTTTTCCCAAGCATTGCAGATAATTATAACGTTTCATAATTCAATTTTGCTCTAATCCTCCCATCTCAATAATATGGTGAACTTGTGAAAATTGCACAGGACAAAATTCTCATCCCCACAAACTAATTACGTTGTTACGCCACAGTTTTATTTAACTAATATCGACTTCGATAGAAGTGCGAACTGCCTCATATCAAAAGCTATCGATTACGTTAGTGAGGAAGACAATAGTTCGTTTATTGTGACTAAGAAACACGGCATTGGTTCGTGTCGAAAACATGTTGATAAGCCTTCGTAATCTCGACCTCGGGACTATGTGAAGGTGAGCAAACTATGCCATTATCCCGGTTTAACACTGTTTGCATGGCGTAAGGAAGGACTTTCCTCGCTAATACACAAGAACATGTTATTACTTCGTCATGCACGGGATTTAAGAAAATCGCAGCTGTTTGAAGCTACTCGTCCACGATGCAACTCGCACTAAATTTTAGTTGCGCCATGTGTTACGCCATCTCGGTTATAACATACTGTAAGTCAATAATACTCCACCGCTGTGGAGTAACGATTAACACGTCTGACCGTGAAACGAGCGGACACGGGCTCAAATTCTGGTTGGAACAACTTCCCTGGTTGGAGTTTTTCCAGTGTTATTGAAGCATAATTGCTGAGTACCTTTCGGCGTTGGACCTCGGACTCATTTCGCCATCATTAATTCACATATCATTATCCATACCAAGCCCGGTTAAGTTCATGGTGCGGCGTGCTGTACTTGTACAAGAACGCAACCGTTCGGCCACAAGTATCATTTACAGAACAGGAGTGGTAAACACAATAAGTCTCAGGCTGCAGTATGAGCGTTCGCATCCCTCTTTCGTTAAAAAGAGAAAAAAGTAAAAAATAACCCGGAATATGCATTTCTTTTACTTGCGCGACTACAAAAATACTTGCATTAACTCCATACCTCATGCTGTAGTTTTTGTCAGCTTTCGAGTGCCTTCTACGAAGGCTTCACGGTGTGTGTGTGTGTGTGTGTGTGTGTGTGTGTGTGTGTGTGTGTGAAAGACCAATCACTTTATAAAGAATGTACGAATGTCAGGGAAAGACTTCGATTATCGATGGGGAAAATTAACTTCTTTAACACAAAGGAAAGACACATTAATGAGTACGCCTTGTATTAACACTGATGTGAAACCTTTTTTTTAAGCGTACACCGAAGTCAAACTTGACAATTTTAAAATACTGCATCTATAGTTTTCATTTTTGCACATATATTATTTGGCACGCGTAGGAAGCCATTGGTCAAGCAGAGCAAGACATAGAGGATACTGGAAAAACCTAAGAAGACAAGTGAACAGCGACTAAAACCAGTGCGACAGAAACAAGCGAACAATATCAAACAGTGCAGAATGTGAACCAAGTGAACAATTCCAAGGTTGTAAACATCTCTTACGCGGCGTAGCTCACCGCGTGAGACAAATAGAGCTCTCCCTCTATAGGAGGAGGTCTTTGCCCTTAACGGGACACTTTTAGGCTAATCATTTAATTTCATTTCATTTCATTATTTGGCACGCAAGTATTATACACACAAATTTTCAGCTCAATTAGTAAATAATTCGTACATTTTAACGTTTCATCTCCTCATACAAAATAGTTTTTAAACTGAAATGTTACTATTATGTTCAGCATAATGTTGCTAATAGTAATTGGCATAAAAATGTTAACTCTGCTCATTAGTTTTCTCTAAAACATTTACATTACTATAGCTCAAATGCAAAACAAAATGTCACTACTGTACAAATTATATTTTTTAATCTTTTAAAATCTCATTGAGCGACCTTTCATAGAGTATAGACTGAGAGAGTTGTGAATAAATTTGTATTCAGTTAGCCCAAAATTTGTGGAAAAACATGTTAACATGGACAATATGAGCAAATGCTGCGTAACTTTCGGTGCTAAAGCCCGGGCTCACTTCCTCGGCATTATCACCTACATCTCAATCAGACGCTAAATAACCTAAGATGTTAATAAAGCGTCGTAAAATAACCTACTAAAATGGACAAAAATACAAAAACTAAAAACCGAGAAAGATGGAGCTAAACAGCAAAAACTGCAAGAGATTTAAAGCGCTCTCACCTTTGCTTGGAAAATGGCTGGCAAAACAAATATTCTAAGGGGCACTAGTCTCTCAAATTTTGCGAGGTACATCTTTAAGTATCGATATATTTTTTATGATTTGAAACAAAAAAAAATATATTTTTTGTGAAAAATATCATTATTTCATTTCAGTGTACCCTTACCACTAGTCAGTCAGTATGCAGAAAAGTATAGGCTACATACCGGGTAATTTCAGTGTCAGCAAACGTTTCGTTTGGTAAAATTTGGTAATTTCAATAGGGCTGGAAAGTTGATGACCTGAAAATCACAAAAAATGACTTATAAAATTATCTTAAATTTGTGAAAATATGACATTAAAATTAAAAAATATGACCATGATTTTAATCATAAATTAAAAAAAAAAACAGTATAGGCCTACTTCCATCTGTGAAAAATACATTGTCAACAAACTCAACCAACTACGAAACAAGACACAGTTTTGCCTGACTCAGTTCCCCCAACTCGAGACAAATTCTATTTTACTGACGTCACTCCTATTGACGTAATGAAAGCCATCCGACGCATCAAGACGAAAGCTCAAGGGCCAGACAACATTAGCATATTACTCATACAGAAAATACAAGACATAGCAATACCTACAATTGCACACATATTCAATAGTTCCTTAATCACTTCAACTTTCCCTAAAATATGGAAGCAAGCTTTCGTTATTCCTCTTCCAAAAGTCAAAGTTCCCACCGACCTGAACGACTATAGACCAATCAGTATCCTGCCAACCATATCAAAAGCACAGGAAAGAATCGTACACAGACAAATTACTAACTACATGAACGAACACAAACTATTCGACAAGTATCAGTCAGGTCTCAGAGCTGGATACAACACAAGCACTGCTCTACTTAAAGTGACAGAAGACATTCGTGAAGCAATCGACTAACAATACTAACACTTCTTGACCTTAGCAAAGCTTTTAACTTTGTAAATTTTGACATGCTCACCCATAAATTGAGAAATCTGCATTTGTCAGAGGTCAGAGACTGCTGTGAGTTGGTTCGAATCCTACTTACGGGAAAGACAACAATGTGTTGTATCCGGGAATCGAAGCTCTTCCTGGCTTAACATAACATCAAGTATACCACAGGGTTCGGTACTCGGACCATTGTTGTTCACAATATATGTCAATGATATTACATCTCATGTAAGGCATTGTAACTATCACTTGTATGCTGACGACCTTCAATGCTACATCTCTTCCCGCTTAGATCGAATAAATGACGCTATAGATAAATTGAACGAAGATATTGACTCGATTGTGACATGGACAAAGAAATTCCATCTTAATATTAATCCTGGAAAGACAGAAGCAATCATATTAGGACACAAACGGCAAACCGACGCTGTAAAGCACCTCGACATTTCCCCCGTTAAAGTAAGTACAGTGCATATCCCTTTTAGTTCTTCGGTAAAAAATCTTGGCATTCACATGGATAATAATCTCAACTGGGACATGCAAATCACAGAAACCTGCAGAAAAGTATATTCTATTATCCATGTGCTAAAAAGGATAAATGTTCATCTTCCCTCTTGCTTAAAAAAGTCCCTTGTGCAGACCCTTGTATTTCCCTATTTTGACTATGCTGACATTTTACTGACTGACCTTTCCAGCGACAACAAAACGAAACTTCAACGTGCTCATAATTTGTGTGTACGATTTGTAAGCAATGTTCGTAAATATGATCACATTACCCCATCCCTGGAAGCAATAGGTTGGCTTAAACTAGATAAGAAAAGAAATTTACATTCACTTCTCCTTCTGTTCGAAATCTTGAACTCTTCTATTCCTTCGTACCTGTCGTCTCGCTTCACTTACCTTTCTTCCCACCACAATCTGAACACACGCTCTCGCCATGGAACAATACTAACAATACCATCCCATCGCACCTCCTCATACTCATCCTCTTTCACAATAGCCCTGCCAAGACTCTGGAATTCGTTACCTGCTAGCATCAGGGACTGTCGAAATAAAATTGCATTCAAACGCAAACTTACTAGGCACTTGGTCAGTAATTGAGACTCGTTCAGACATGGTTTCTTGCAAATAGTTCTCTTAATCTATTACAAAATATTTCAATATCCGGTAATTTCATCAATATAGAATTTCGTTATTGTAGGTTTAATTTGTAATTTAGTAAATACAAAAATATTCTTTGTTCCTAACTTCTATGATAAAATGTCTAGCTTTCATTAATCAGGTATTCTTGTCGTACTTTAATTTTTATTGTAATTGTAATTGTAAATTTAATATTAATTGTAATCTTATTGTTCATGTTATAGTTGTAATTCCCTGGTAGAGGGGCAGAGAAGGCCTGACGGCCTTATCTCTACCAGGTTAAATAAATAAATACTAAATAAATACTAATACTAATACTAATTGTCACAGAAAAACTTTATCTGCTTTGTTTTATTTTCGGCATTTTTACGTCTTAATTTTGTAAGGTACAATATGCTGACTGCGGGCACTGCGGCTGCTGTATTTGTTCTGTTGCAATGGATGGGGGAGCACGTAACACACATGATCAGCAGTCAAGGCTGATGCAACCGTGAAGAAAATTCCTCAATGAAGTAATCGAATTGCATAAGCAATCTACAATAGATTATCGAATATACAGTAGGCAACGACTACACCGTAAAAAAGTCCATTAAAAAGCATTAAAAGGGCAAAAATCCAGCAAAAAGTATAACATTTCCTAAAAATGACCAATCGACAACGAAAGACAAAATAATGTAGAATAGAAGTAAACTGTATTAGTTCGTGTTGAATTGAAAGTGGTTTGTATTGCATCCTGCATTATCTATGATGTCACAGAAAATGATATTTCATCTACTTCCGAGCTCTAGTAATTCCAGAATGTGACGTGTGAGTGCTAATCCGTCTAAGTAACACTGAAGGATCATGGCAAAATAAATAATTTTATTTTCTTTAATATTTGTCATGATGTTGTCCTGTTGTTTGAAAACATTACAAAGTTTATACGAATAAGTACAGAACAGTGTTCACAGCGTACATTAAAATAACCATGTGGCATCGAATTCATGGCCAATGAAGTGAAACCTCACCCCAGTTTAAGTGTAGCTGCCCATCTTGTATGACGCTGAGCTTATTTGGATTAAGCATTACGTACAGACAATAATTTTGATTTATTTAGTTTTTTGTTATCACAGAAAGGTTCGCATTAAGAGAACATGCTGATATGCATTTCATTTATGAGAAATGGAAATAAAAAAGAAAAGCTACAAAGGTTTTAGGATTCCAAATATAATTTAATCTGTAACCTAACTTCAGAAAGATGACCTTGAATTCGATGCTAGCTCGCTATACAAACTACACGTATAAAGGTTTGCTTGTAACTACCAAACGGAACGTTTCCGAACATAGGTTCCTATATGAAAATTGTTCATATTGATTACATCTACTACTCCTAAAAGTTTGTAACAAAGTCACTGAATCACCCGGTATAAACAATATTATTTATATTGATTACATTAATGTAATGTGCCTGAATTTTCTTTACACCACAGACACTAAAGTATATGTTTTCTACACCAAAATGCACTATTTCTTGTATAATACCCGTGTGAAGTTATTGATGAAGACATACTGTTTATAAATAATGCAGTTTTATTTATGACTTGTACAAGTTCGACATCGAAAAACTCCCGTTTATCTTAGTTTTATATTTTGCTTTTTTGTGCTCATGTGCTGCTTTCTCAATTTGTGAACTTCATTTTATATCTTGGAATTATGATTGTGACTTTAACTGACGTATTTTTTGTTTAACGTCTTCTTGTGACTTATTAATCTCAAGTTCAATTTGGTTAATATAAACACTATGAAATTGTTAGTGAATACTGAAAACATCGTACTAGATTTAACACTTTTTGAAAATAAAGCAAGAATGTAGAACCGTAAGTAATGTGTTTCCCCGAAAAGAGGCACAACTTCCGACAGAATTTCAAATGCTTACTGTAACATCATTATGAACCACAACCGAAAGCGAAGGTTATTAAGAGTTAGACCATAAACTAATGTAAGTTGTGTGACCACGTCCAACAACGCACTCCTCTCGCTATGAGAAAAAGGACGACGAAGTTGCTTAAACAGTAAAATTAGCCATACCGCGCGACCTCACTCACTAGGCCTAATATCTTGGCATCGGAAGCAACTACAGACCTGTGTTACCACTCATTTGATATGTAATCAAAAGTTCTTCCACATTAAGGTGGTGATAAACATGTAGGACACACTTTGAGTGAACAGAAGTGTAAAATTTGTTTTCAACAGGGATTGATTTCGTAATAACGGTCATATGGAGAAAATATAATATACGGCGTGTTAAAAAATTATCCAATATTTTAGGGGGTACTTAGGCGGCATTTGTTGTTATCCTGGTTCGCAGCGATAAAATTTAATCGTATTAGTAAAAAAAACTTATCAATAAAAACACTAAAACTTTCATGTTTCTTAAATTATAACAATTGTTCAAATTGTCCTCCAGGACACAAAATGCTTTCTGAGGTTTCGGTAACGCCATATTCTAACAATGACTTTTCCAGCGATAGTGAGCTCGTGGGCATGTGATAGTCATACGTTTAACAGGGATGTATGAACTGTCTAATTAGACTAACGGCGTTCCTACAGCTTACGTACTTTCTGAAATATGCATTAAAATTAGAGCCATCATTTTTGGATATCTTGTAGGTGTGGAGAGTTACAAAAATTATCCAGACAAACTTTTTGGGGAGATAGGCGGGATCAAATAATTTGTTAAATAATCTTTAGTCGGAGTTTTCCTTACAACACTACAATTCTGTTGAAGCTAAGTATGATTGAATATTTTCAGGATCTTCAACGTCGTGTGAATTTTTTGTTTTGCATCGTGCCAGACAAGTTGAAATATTGAACACTCCGAAGCTGAACATCAGGCCTAACAACATGGAATGCAAGAAACTATCTGTCTTACCTGTTATTAAAATTTACTATCCATGCCTGGTTGACCTTTCTTTGTCTTCAATGTTGATGGAGTCGAGAAAAAAAAAAAAAACAAAATTTCGTATCGCAGTCCGCTGGGGGTCTTTGTATTATGGGATAAAGTTTATGACAACCAATATGCATTAAAGGGGTACTAATAATGTTTTATTCATCTTACGCTATCCTAGAGAAGCTTATCAAAGGACGGTTACAGTTCTCGGTGCGAAGCTGTAAACGACGCGAAGGGGATTATGAGCTCGAAAACACCGACATATCCTCTAATGACTGTTGCTATTTCTGCAATACGAGCAACAAAATCCATATCATCCTCCAGTGGTGTATCGTAAATTATGCATCAGAAATGCAACTGTGTCACATCCGGTAACCTAGGTGAAAGCTGACAGCATGTAGGCCTACATTAGATTTCTTTCCTTTTTTTTTGTTGGAGATGAAACACGTTTCTTCTAAACCAATCTATCACTCCGAGGAGCTTGTGTAGTTTTTCTCCACTCCATACACAATTTCATACTTCCATTATGTACTACATCAAGAGTTCTCAAATTGTGGTAAGCGTACCACAAGTCGTAGGCCTACACGGAGGATTAGTGGGTGGTACGCCTTTAAGGGTATATGTACGTGAACGACCACAAATATTATTAAAAAATACAGGTTCTAAATTTCTAAAATTTTATAAGAAAATGAACTCACAATTGAAAAAAAATTACAAGGTACCAGAACAAGACTTATTAGAACTTAAATATGTGATAAAAGTATAAACAAAGGTCACTAATAATATTTTTCAAACCAGTTTTATCAAAGTGTGGAGAAAAAAAATTCTGCAGTTACATCATTTGGTAACCATAACATTGTTATGGTCTTTCTGACATCTTTAATATTTTTCCTACATGTAATAAACACTTATTTCTGAAAAGTAGACTACTCTCAGACATTCAGAGTTGTTTATATTTTATTACAATTAATTTTTTATTATATATATATATATATACATATCAAAATTTACATAATGCTTTGTGACCTAATTTTTATATTTTCAAAGAAATGGGCATTGTTGTAGTCTACCTTTTGCATAAATTCATGTTAAATCAGTGTACAAAATTTCGTAATTCTATCTCTAAAGGTTGTGAAGTTATGAAAGAATATGTGTGAAAATGTTCAAATTTTGGAAAATTTAACTTAAAGTAAAAAGTGAAATCTAAAAAATATAATTAGTAACTTTTTATACTGTTATCAGATATTTAAGTTCTAATAAGTCTTGTTGTGGTATCTTGTAATTTTTGTCCAATTGTGAGTTCATTTCCTTATAAAATTTTAGAAATTTAGATCCTGCATTTTCTGATAATATTTGTGATCGTTCACGTACATATACCCTTAAATTTATAAAAATAACAATTACAAATTGCTTCATTTGAAAGTGTGTCACAAGTACAAGTCAGTATGCAACTAGGACAGGGTTCCCATTCGTCCCGTTTTCCCGGGACAGTCCCGTTTTCTGATCATATGTCCCGGTGTCCCGACTTTTTTTTTCAAATGTTCCGCTTTTAAATAGCCTTCCTAAAAAATGGATTACGAAAGTTGTTCTCTTTTCAATAAGTAGCGCTCCTGGTGACTAATTCATAGAACATTATTTCTATTGTAATGTTGGTGATACTTAGAGCGATGCTCTTTTCTTCTCTCTCCATGCTTATGTTGGTGGTATTGGTTATAATTTCCGTTTCCGATTACATACAGTATCATAGCATCATAGCCGAAAGTTGAGGTTTTATAGTGCATTATAATTTTGTATCGTTTTTCAATCATGCCGAAACGTAAGTTCAGTATAAACGATAGCATCAGAAGAGAATTGTTCCCATTCATCAAAGGTGCGGATGAAAATGTGGAATGTACATTGTGCAATTCTAGATTTTGCATTTCACATGGTGGTCGGTCAGACATAGTCAGCCACGTCCATAAATGTGAGAAATATTTTAATGCACCTTAAAAATTTTAAAATGAAAAATTGATGTTTGTTTAAATTAATTACAGAATAGTAATATACGTTACAAGAGCGGTATGTTGACGTTTTCATGATCGAGGAAAAGATTGAAAAAGCGAAACGTAGTTGAGCTTTTTTTAATTTCCGAGAACATGAAAACAAACATACCGCTCGTGTATCGTGCATTATTTTGTGCGAAGATCGTTTATTACATACCTGAAAGAGAATTTCTAATTAGTTGCAATTAAATCTCCATGTTGGTTTCTGTTTAATGACGGCAACTTCGGAAAACCAAAATATCTTTCTTCAACATTGTTGTTATAAAATGTTTTCTGTGTTTACTATACTCCAGCAGGCCGTGATATACGTCTGTCTTTCCCCCCCCCCCCAGTCTATAAATGCGAACTTAAAACAAACGGTAAGGTTATGTAATGATTTATTTTTCATTTTAATATTTTAATAATATTATTTATATAACATATTGCAGTAATAACATCGGCATCTGGAATCTTGTTGATTTTTTCACGGCTTCCTTAATGTTACTTGTATCAGGAATGCAATAAGTTTCGTGGAGTAGTAGACTTTACTTAATTTTTGCAAATATTTAAAAACAATAATTAACATTGCAATTTAGGTGAAATTGCAGTGGTAAGTTTCCAATTTATAATTATTACTATGTTAAACGTCTCTAAAAATAATATGTTAAAAGCCTAAAGCAGTAAAATGAATGTCGCGCTTAAGCGGTAAGAAGAGGGAAATTGTTACGTGTGTTACGTTGGAAATACTGAATGTGATATTTCACACTTACCGCGTATTGGTTCTGTGCGGAAAACAAGCAAATACGCACGATCTCGCACAAAGACTATTTATTCTATTTTCATTTACTGAAAAAAAAAACAGCCAAAGTCTGAGAATTGCATATAGCCAATTTTTGATTCCGCACAATTCACAGGCAATATGAATTAGGAAATTAGTCTACAACGGAGATTAGAAACAAAAAGTGAATAAAATTAGATTAAAACCTAGAAATCCGGACCCAAGTAATGACTTCTAAATTGTGCGTGCTCTTTCACAGATGATTAATGCTGAATGTTAAATTTGCCTCTAACATCAACATTATTAATTATTTGCATACCTACTTTCCTATTATTTTCCTAAGAACTTCCTTTTCAGTCTTTAGTTTACTTGTCTCAATCTTGGAATGTGCACTCTTTCCGCAGATATGACATTGCTGAGATATCCTGCTAATCTGAGGTTTATTTGCTTAGCACTTAACTCTGTCTGAAGGGATCTATTGCTGTTACATATCAAACAGCAAGCAAAGCTGTCAGCCTCTTTCGATTTATTAAAAAAACAGGAATTCGAATATTTTCATGACTAGTTAAACTAATAAATTCATCGTTGCAAAGTTAGAATCTCTAAGGTAAATAGTTAACAGACAAAAAATTATCGAGGAGATTGATCTCTTCTACTAGACCTTATATTAATATCATACAATAGAATTCAATAAAATTTAATTTCTTATAATGGGAAAAGAAAAGTGGTCAAATCTTAAAAAAAAAGGAGAAACATCCAAGAAATAAATAAAATGTTTCCTGTTCGCTTCAGAACTCCGATTAAGTCTCATCACTTTGTCTATAGCAGGGTTGGGAAATTCATATTGTAAACAAAGCAGTCAGCATGAGTATCTACCACAGATATATAGTAAATAGATCGGCAATGTCGTATCTTTAACTACAGGTGGCAATGAAGCCTTGTCTGTAGGGTATTGCGGCAATGGAAGCGGTGCCGGCGCCAAATTGTGATCACCCAACAACTGAAGTTGAGCTCAGCGTATGTATCCGTGATTAGAAACAGTTATAATGTATTGGATATTTTGTCATATTTTGTAGTGAAAAAAGGTAAATTGGTGAACCACTGTGTTATTTGGGGATGTAATTTCAAATACACTACACGAGAAAGAACTCAAAAGGCGCAAAACGTATCTTTACATACTATTTAAGTAAAATACTACTATTGTAAATTATAACGAATATTGCAACCCGCAGATTTTTTCTTTAAATTAGGTTTAGTTGGTAATATTTAAAAATTATTATGTGTATTCTAGGAAAACTCCGAAACTGTCAGGTTTAATATATATATATATATATATATATATATATATATATATATATATATATATATATAATTTGAACTGGCAATGGAAATTACGGGACAATGGCTGAACGGATTTTAATAAATGACCCGTCATTTTGAAGCTTGGAACCCAAAGTTTTTCAGAAAAATAGTAGTTTTCAGTGAAATGTCAGTTTTCCTACATAATTTCCTATTTTACAAAATCCATCTTTCGTCAGTTTTGAGAACTAATTGCAATTCAAAATAAAACAAAACACACACTAGAATAGACAATAGGCTATTACACGAAGGTCATGACCTGCAGGATTGCTGACATATTTAGAGTTCAAATTCAATTGGTTATGAAAAACTTCAAGACTTACTAAAAATTATTTACAGGTCTGATTCTGCGGTATGTAATTTTCTGAGTAGGCCTACAGCTGGCATTGGATATTAAAATCGACAAAACTAGAGGTGGTTTGATGACATTATTACCATTAAAAATGAACTATTATTATTATTATTATCATCATTATTATTATTATTATTGTTATTATTATTATTATTATTATTATTATTATTATTATTATTATTATAGTTCATGCCATGATGTTAATATATAAACTACAAAACTTGCGTAACATAATAATATTATTATTATTAAAAATCAAATATTTTATAGTTATTAATCAAATGGGTTGCGTCTTTTTCATATATTTAATGGCGGTGTGGTGTAGATTCAGTATTGGCTCGAGAGAGCGCAACAATTACAGTTCCTAAGGAAAGACGGTATTACTTACTGATAAAATAAGAGACCTAGAAAATTTTGTAGTATCCCAATCATTTCAGCAAGATCTCTTAGCAGGATAAAATGCTCAAGCTCTACTGTACATGCAGCAGGTACACCAAGTTGCTATGTTTATTTTCCAAAGCATAGCAAACCTGACTTTCTTCAACTTTCACCTACAATCCACAATGATCTGAAATAGCTATTGCTTTACTCCCACATAAAAACCCCACTGATCGTCCTGACATTTTTACTTACGTTTTCGCGTCGGAACTCAAAAACTGAAGATGGATAGGTTCAAGAAAAAGTATTTGGCATAAAAATAATATGCAGCGGTAGTATGTTTCATTATTATGGAAGCAAATAATTTTCAAAATGTCTGGTATTTTTCGTTGAAACTAAATCTGAAAAATTTTATATTAACGTCTAACGAACATAGTTTGCAGCGTTTGCTGCACAAGCCACTGGTAAAATTATATTCTGGGCTAACACATGAAATAACAATAGACGTACATAACCTGTTTTGGGTGAGAACCGAAGGCCTTTGTACTATTGTTGAGACCGGTTCTATTGTTGAGAAATAGATGGCGTCTATAGATATATTACTGATTTGTTATCAATATGATTTTGGTGATGAATGAGCCGGTAATATTCAGGGATGTTACGGCCCGAATTTCCTGGCATTTGCCTTACGGTTGAGTGAAAATCCTGAAATACCGCAACCAGAAAATTCAACCCCACCGGCATGCTGAACCCTACACCACAGAGGTGATCGAATGCTTATTCTTTCTGGATGGGTACGCTCATAGACGACACTGGTCGAAAGAAAATCCAAAGTGGATGCGTGAAGCTAACAACCCTGGTGCTCCAAAAGTTATAGTGTGGTGTGGAATAATAGGTGATATGGTTGTCGGACCATATTTCTTTGATGGAAATGTAAACCAACACATATATGGGGAATTGCTCTACAGTACTGTAATGGAGTTTCTATATGATTTGCCACTGAGCAAACAGATACCAATATGGTTTCAACAAGATGGGACCACGGCACATTATGCTCTAACATTTCGCCAGAAACTAAATTATATGTTCGGTGTGCACTGGGTTGGATGAGGTGGACTTCAGTCATGGCCTCCACGGTCACCACACTTCACATCCCTTAATTTATTTCTATGGGGATGTGTGAAATAGTAAGCTTTTCAGACAGAGTCTACATCTACAGATGACTTAAAACAAAGGATGATCCATGTTATCCAGCTTATCCCACCTGAAAGACTTCTAAGCGCGACAGAAGAATGTCAGGATCGAGTGAGGCACTGTTTTCAAGTAGATGGAGCACACTGTGAACATGTGCGGTAGTGAACAAATTGTATAGAAATGTATTTCCAATTAGATTAATGTTTCTCATTTGTCAGCTGACTTCTGTGTCACACGGTATATTTTATTATTAATATCGTTATCATAGGTATAGCTAATATTATTACCAAGCTAGATAAAATAACTGACTTGTTCTATTTTTCTGTCGTTATCTTTTTTTTTTTAATTTGAAAAATATTTATTTATTATTTAAATTTAAATATATAGAATACAGAATATAATTACAACGTAACAAAAATAGAAATAAAATATTACAATCAATATAAAAAAGAAGGTACTGTAATATTAACAAAATTTGAGGAAGGAATGAGCACCGCTCGTGTTCGGTCGCAGTTCAGATATAACTGAAAACTTACTTTTGTTCTTATAGGTTCCCTGAAACAAAATACCATCGTTTTCATTTTTTATATTAATATATTCATGTTAAATTCTTTTTAGAGTAAATAAAGTTTATAAATTTATCTTTAGAAAGAATTTTCTTTAGTTCTGGTGAGTAGCAGATCGTCATAAAAAGGAGTGAATTCACAAATGTGTCTTCAAAGATATGCAATTCAGGTTCTACATAAAATATAAGCTAACATGATGTTAATGATAAATAATTTTTAATAGTTGATGTTGCGATAAGTACTTTCTCAATAGAAAACAGCCAAGCTGCTTGGTCACGTGTTTCATTTCGATCCGACAAAAATCGAATTCCTGCGTCTCACAAATTCTCCAGCTCGCAAATGGATGTTCTGTGTCACATTATAATTATAGTGATACTGTAAAATTGACGAAATTACGGTAGACCAAACGGGAGTATCATGAAAGACCTGACCCTACAAAGTCTCTGTCCACTACAAAATACATTTTAACTTTCCTGAATTTGAACTTGGTTCCTGGGATCAAAACCAATATACCTACTATTTACATTAGTCACAGACTTGCCATTAGAACACATGAAAGAATTCAGCTTCTTGCGTTTACTTATAAATCCTGAATACTTACAAGTATAAATATTTTATCAGACTGTTAAAAAGAAAATTTATTCGAATTCCAAGAAGGAAAATTATGTGATTCGTTCATATGTTGAAGTGCGTCTCAGTAAATATTGACATTGGCAAGACCTATAGTACGTTATCACACGCGTTTATAGGGTTATCCACGAATTCTTAAGATATCCTTCAATGTTAACTCGTACGTTCCCAAAACCGATGTTGTACTAGTTATATATAAACACATACATATGCGAGTGATAAGTTATCTCTTGAGGCACCACGCAAGCACATCGCCAGTGAATTTATTACGTAAATAAAGGCAAGAATGGGCGTGCTGCAGAAGTTCTTAGAAATTAATGAGAAACTATTTCATATACATTCTCCCCATTAAATTGAGGTTCGCGGATTCAAATCTAATACAGAACTTCGAGCTTTTCTTCTTTTTCTTCTTCTTCTCATCAATAGCATTAACATTATTAGCTCCATCAACTTAGTTATTATCTATTTTTCATGACTTAGATTGTCTCATCTCGAAGAAGTAACCTGTCAAAGGAAAAAATATTAAAACAACGATCACTCCACCTCTTCGCAGTCGCCGTTTATTAAAATGTAGTTTATTTGTACCTGGATCTGCTTTCTTTTTACGAATTTTCTGTTTACATGTGAGTTAGTTATGTTATTGCTACTGGAGCTTCGTGAATGCAATTGACTGAATTTTAGAAATGAACGTGAGTGCTTTTCTATTATGATACTGTTAGAAGTTGGCCAATGTCCTCCGTTAGCTCTAATTTGATTTCTTAGAATAGTCCTTTGGGCTTGCAGCATTCTGCATGTATAAATTAGGTACCGATATTCAGATGTTTGATCTCCCTCGTTGCAGGGGGATATTGAATTTCCTGATCATTTGAATCTATGCAGATATGAAAGTGTGCATTACTATTAAGATAAAAAACCATGGAAATGTGCGGTACTATTAAAATAAAAGCTTGGTAATGTGCGGTACTATTAAAGTAAAACCATGGAAATGTGCGGAACTATTAAAATAAAAACTTGGAAATATGCGGTAATATTAAAGTAAAACCATGAAAATATGCGATAATATTAAATTAAAGCCATGGAAATGTGTCTTACTATTAAAATAAAACTATATAAATGTGCGGTACCATTACAATAAAACCATGGAAATGTGCGATACTATTACAGTAAAATCATGGGAACGTGCGGTACTATTAAAATAAAACAATATAAATGTGCGAGACTATTAAAATAAAACCATTGAAATGTGTCATACAGTAAAACCATGGAAACGTGCGGTACTATTAAAATGAAACCATGGAAATGTCCGATACTATTAAAATAAAACCATGGAAACGTGCGGTACTATTAAAATAAAACCATAGAAATGTGCGGTACTATTAAAAAAAGCCATGGAAATGTGCGGTACTATTAAAATAAAACCATAGAAATGTGTGGTACTATTAAAATAAAACCATGGAAATGTGCGATGCTATTACAGTAAAATCATGGGAACGTGCGGTACTATTAAAATAAAACAATATAAATGTGCGAGACTATTAAAATAAAACCATTGAAATGTGTCATACAGTAAAACCATGGAAACGTGCGGTACTATCAACATAAAACCATAGAAATGTGCTGTACTATTAAAATAAAACAGTGGAAATGTGCGATACTATTAAAATAAAACAGTGGAAATGTGCGATACTATTAAAATAAGACCATGGAAATATGCGACATTGTTAAAATAAAACTATAGACATGTGCGGTACTATTAAACAAAGTTATGGAAATTATTGATTTATTATGTATTTATTTATTTATTTATTTACTTATTTATTTATTTATTTATTTAACCTGGTAGAGATAAGGCCATCAGGCCTTCTCTTCCCCTCTACCAGGGGATTACAACTACAATATAAAGAATACAATTACAATTATAATTACAATTAATATTGAATTTACAAATACAATAAAAATCAAAGTACTAAAAGAATTAACAGACTAATAAAAGCTAGACAGATCATTGTAAAAATTAAAAAGAGAGAAAATTTTTTATTAACTAAGTAAAAATTAAACCTACTCTACGCAGTAAGAAAATGCTTAAGAAGTTTGCTTTTGAACGCTACTAAATTCCGACAGTCTCTGATGTCACTGGGTAGGGCATTCCACAAGCGCGAAAGCGAGATTGTGTATGATGATGAATACGATGAAGTCTTATGTGTCGGTAAGGCTAGTATGAGGCTATTTTGCGTGCGTGTGAAGAGATTATGATATGATGACAGGTAACTGAAACGGGAGGTAAGGTAGGTAGGTGTAGAGGTGTGCAGGGCTTTGAAAAGGAGAACAAGAGAATGAAAATTTCTACGTTCGTTAAGCCGTAGCCAGTTTAGAGTTTGGAAGGATGAGGTAATGTGGTCAGCGCGACGGACATCGCAGACGAAGCGAACACAAGAATTATGAACACGTTGTAATCTTTGCGACTGGTTGACATTGAGGTCGGTCACAATAATCGAAGTGGTGCATTACTAGTATTTCCACTAATGTTTTCTTGAGTGATAGCGGGAGGAATTTTCGAATGTTGTTTAAGGAATGTAGTATGGAAAGCACTTTTTTGATAATATGAGTTACTTGATAATTCCATGTGCTGTACTATTTAAAAAGCCATGGAAATGTGCGGTACTATTAAAATAAAACAGTGGAAATGTGCGATACTATTAAAATAAGACCATGGAAATATGCGACATTGTTAAAATAAAACTATAGACATGTGCGGTACTATTAAACAAAGTTATGGAAATGTGCGGTACTATTAAAAAAAAGCCATGGAAATGTGCGGTACTATTAAAATAAAACCATAGAAATGTGTGGTACTATTAAAATAAAACCATAGAAATGTGTGGTACTATTAAAATAAAACCATGGAAATGTGCGATGCTATTAAAATAAGACCATGAAAATATGCAATATTAATAAAATATAACACTGGAAAAGTGCAGTGCTATTAAAATAAAATCATAGAAATGTGCAGTACAATTAAAATAAAACCATGGAAACGTGCGGTACTATTAAAATGAAACCATGGAAATGTCCGATACTATTAAAATAAAACCATGGAAACGTGCGGTACTATTAAAATAAAACCATAGAAATGTGCGGTACTATTAAAAAAAGCCATGGAAATGTGCGGTACTATTAAAATAAAACCATAGAAATGTGTGGTACTATTAAAATAAAACCATGGAAATGTGCGATGCTATTAAAGTAAGACCATGAAAATATGCAATATTAATAAAATATAACACTGGAAAAGTGCAGTGCTATTAAAATAAAATCATAGAAATGTGCAGTACAATTAAAATAAAACCATGGAAACGTGCGGTACTATTGAAATAAAACCATAGAAATGTGCGGTACTATTCAAATAAAACCATGGAAATGTGCGATACTATTAAAATGAAGCCATGGTAAAGTGGGATACTATTAAAATGAAACCATGGTAATGTGCGATACTATTAAAATGAAACCATGGAAATGTGCGATACTATTAAAATTAAACCTTGGAATTGTGCGATACTATTAAAATGAAACCATGGTAATGTGCGATACTATTAAAATGAAACCATGGTAATGTGCGATACTATTAAAATGAAACCATGGAAATGTCCGATACTATTAAAATGAAACCATGGAAATGTGCGATACTATTAAAATTAAACCTTGGAATTGTGCGATACTATTAAAATGAAACCATGGTAATGTGCGATACTATTAAAATGAAACCATGGTAATGTGCGATACTATTAAAATAAAACCATGAAAATGTGCGATACTATTAAAATGAAGCCATGGTAATGTGCAGTACTATTAAAATAAAACTATGGAAATGTGCGATACTATTAAAATGAAACCTTGGAATTGTGCGGTACTATTAAAATGAAACCATGGTAATGTGCGATACTATCAAAATGAAACCTTGGAAATGTGCGATACTATTAAAATGAAACCATGGTAATGTGCGATACTATTAAAATGAAACCATGGTAATGTGCGATACTATTAAAATGAAACCTTGGAAATGTGCGATACTATTAAAATGAAACCATGGTAATGTGCGATACTATTAAAATGAAACCATGGTAATGTGCGATACTATTAAAATGAAACCATGGTAATGTGCGATACTATTAAAATAAAACCACGAAAATGTGCGATACTATTAAAATGAAGCCATGGTAATGTGCGATACTATTAAAATGAAACCATGGCAATGTGCAGTACTATTAAAATAAAACTATGGAAATGTGCGATACTATTAAAATGAAACCTTGGAATTGTTCGGTACTATTAAAATGAAACCATGGTAATGTGCGATACTATTAAAATGAAACCTTGGAAATGTGCGGTACTATTAAAATGAAACCATGGAAATGTGGGATACTATTAAAATGAAACCATGGTAATGTGCGATACTATTAAAATGAAACCATGGAAATGTGCGATACTATTAAAATTAAACCTTGGAATTGTGCGATACTATTAAAATGAAACCATGGTAATGTACGATACTATTAAAATGAAACCATGGTAATGTGCGATACTATTAAAATGAAACCATGGAAATGTCCGATACTATTAAAATGAAACCATGGAAATGTGCGATACTATTAAAATGAAACCTTAGAATTGTGCTATACTATTAAAATGAAACCATGGTAATGTGCGATACTATTAAAATGAAACCATGGTAATGTGCGATACTATTAAAATAAAACCATGAAAATGTGCGATACTATTAAAATGAAGCCATGGTAATGTGCAGTACTATTAAAATAAAACTATGGAAATGTGCGATACTATTAAAATGAAACCTTGGAATTGTGCGGTACTATTAAAATGAAACCATGGTAATGTGCGATACTATTAAAATGAAACCTTAGAAATGTGCGATACTATTAAAATGAAACCATGGTAATGTGCGATACTATTAAAATGAAACCATGGTAATGTGCGATACTATTAAAATGAAACCTTGGAAATGTGCGATGCTATTAAAATGAAACCATGGTAATGTGCGATACTATTAAAATGAAACCATGGTAATGTGCGATACTATTAAAATGAAACCATGGTAATGTGCGATACTATTAAAATAAAACCACGAAAATGTGCGATACTATTAAAATGAAGCCATGGTAATGTGCGATACTATTAAAATGAAACCATGGCAATGTGCAGTACTATTAAAATAAAACTATGGAAATGTGCGATACTATTAAAATGAAACCTTGGAATTGTTCGGTACTATTAAAATGAAACCATGGTAATGTGCGATACTATTAAAATGAAACCTTGGAAATGTGCGGTACTATTAAAATGAAACCATGGAAATGTGGGATACTATTAAAATGAAACCTTGGAATTGTTCGGTACTATTAAAATGAAACCATGGTAATGTGCGATACTATTAAAATGAAACCTTGGAATTGTGCGGTACTATTAAAATGTTTCTGTCTTTGTGAGATAATAAGTAATGTTTCTTTGAAGGTTGAATGTTTAATTGATGTAGATCTATAGGTTAACAGCCTATGTTAGAAGGACATTGGAATACTGCGTACGTATTATTAATTATGAATTTTAACAAAGAAGAAACAGGTGAGCGATTGGAATACACACCAAAACAATTACAGCCTAAATTTCTTATCCAAGAGATTGGTGTGTCAAAACCGTCAGCAAGAAATGCCACAGAACTGTTTGAATTAAAACAATAAGTTACATAACAACCTCACTACACAAGATTATTTCTAGAGATAAAGGCAGTAGGTTAAATTTTTGTCGCTGAATGTTACGATCAGCTGGAGGCTACGAGTGTGTGCATGCCAAAGATTATTTTGAACATAATATGCTATAGATGTAGAATATAGCCTACTACGTTAATACTGTGTCAGCTGATTTAAGTTAAAATATGTTTCATAACTAAATTACTATATTTTAATAGATTGCTGGTGGAGAGATAATTGCGTAATGAACAAAACTGGAAGCGTGTGCTGGCTATATCAAAATTGCATATTTTAATTGAACTAAAACGCTTACGACAAAAAACTAGTACGAACGTCATGGTTGGTTGTAAAAGCTTTTAAATAAAACTGGAAAGCAGCAGTTTATATCTAAAAACCAAATACTTGTTAATAAAGAGTTAAACGATTGCAATTTAAACGGAAGCACTTAAAAACATAGGGAATATCACGATCCTTACACAGCATTTAAAAGATTTAATTTATGTACCGTATTGAATAGTTGAAATCCGATTTTCAGTAAAAAAAATTCACAAATTATACATATGATATGGTACATTAATAAAGATAACGAAGTTCTAGGGAAAAAATCAGCATATAGGCCTATAACATGACTTTCGTTTTGATAGACTATAATTAAAAATAACTACGCAGTGTTTAACGGTAATCGTTAATAGAGAGGGTAAAATAATTTAACATGATTTTCTAGGCATATGAAGTGAAGTCGCATCCTGTATCATAGACCGAAGTCACTTATGTGAACCCGGACACTCCTATCTTAACCAAAGTTAAATTAATTTTCTCAGAAACTATTGGGAATACAGTAAAGCAATTTTACGATTTATTCCTGACACTTTCAGCATTGGTTTAACGGGGATTTTGGAAAAGTATAAGTCAGGTTCACAATAAGCCGGGAACAGAAACGACAACAATAGTTAATTGTGAATGCTCACATTTAAATACATTTATTTTAACAATATTTCCGTTGTCGTTCTAATTGCCGTTTGCTTTCCCGGTTTATTGTGAACCAGCCGTAATTTAATTTCCACGTTATAATTTTTGTCACACAATGCAAATTTTGATATGTTTTTCTTTATTGTCCAACTCCTTAGTAAACTTAAATTTCATATAATGTCTGTGTTAAGTCATACACTAAGCTATAATAATGAATATTCCCTGATAGTTTGAAGTAATTCCGACGTGTAGAAACTGAGAAAATTTGCATTTTGTACAGAAAATATAAACTTACGGAATATTACCTTCAAAATTTTTAGTAGGCCTTCATCCCAGATGCATACGACGGATTGTTAAAACAAATAGCTCTTTAGAAGTGTGCAGTGTATGTGTTTCATATACCGTTGGGAATACGAATTTGAGGGAATACAATCCCCAAGCACGTCAACCCAAATAGGTTTTTTGTCCACTCGTGGTGGAATGAATTGGGTGCCGACTTTGTTACCCGGCTAAACCGACCCCCTCAAATCATACCACGCATTCCTCTCCAGCATTCAAACCCATATAACTATAGGCTATCTCTACTGTTAGTCTACCGTCATTCAGATCTGTACTAGTCGCCATGTTTCCGTCAGAAGTAGTGTAACAATCTGGGGGCGTCGGTGCCTCTGACGCAGATCTGTGAGTAGTCTAGAACACGCCATCACTACCATATATCAATTTCTGGACAAATCAAATGAACACCGACCATGTCGGACGGCTGATTCGGCATCAAGAAACACAGGAGATGCCCTATATTTAGAAAAGGAAATGATAATGATAGGGGTTTTGTGGACAGTAGTGACGGAATGACGAGGGAAAAGCGGCAGAACCCAAGGCAAAATACTCAAGACCTTGACTTTGTGTACCACAAATACACTGTTTTTGAAAATGATTGTAAAACTTTCATATGATTATTAGTTAATAATCAGAGATATTAACATGATACACGTCAGTTTGTAATTAATTTCGGAAAAGTATTATTTCTGTTGGCATGGGAGATATTGTTTAAAAATGACAACTCCACGACATAAAAATCAGTTTGTGTTCTGCAGGTTGCGAAAATAAAGTCGGTGACATTGGTACAAAGACTGTTTCGTAGACATTTCCGAGTTGCCGATCTACAACATCGATAAATTTTACGTGCTGCAGCTGTTGATTTTGTCCATCGCTTTTGGCCTACCTTGTCACCAGACTTGACATCATGTGACTTGGTCACCGGTGTCGTCTGCTGAGCCGCTTACTTGCCGATCGGGAGTTGCGCTGAGGCGTGTGTTCGATTCCCGTTTGGGCTGATTACCTGGTTGAGTTTTTCCGAGATTTTCCCCAACCGTAAGGCGAATGTCAGGTAATGTATGGCGAATCCAACCATGTGATTTCTTTATTTGGGTGGTATGTGAAGAACGCAATTTATGTATCACTTCTTCCCCAAGACTTTGAAAATGTAAGACATTGGATTATTGCTGCGATTGTATTCATAAACATAGACTGCACATAGTGAATACAGTGTTCATGAATATCATGTAACAAAGTGGTTTTCATGTTGAGCGTTTATAACGTATCAATGAAAATTTTGAAAGTTTCTGAAACAAAATATAGGCTATATCACCAATACTTAATAATAATCATATGAAAGTGTTACCATAATTTTAGAACACGGTGTATACAATTCCGCCATTGCTGAGATTTTAACTCTGGTCCACGGTCGTTGTAATCAAGCGCTCTGCCAACGAGTTTGTAAGGCGGCTAATCAACCAGTTAACAGTAAATCCTAATCAAACCAAACCAATTACTACATCAAGAAAACACTCAAACAACTCAATAAACGAATTAACGAGTTATTCATCACTCGTCTAACTGGATTATCTAAAAACCAGCTATTTATCAAACATTGTAGCCTAAAAAAAGAGCGCAAGAACTTAGTTATCCTAACCAACTGAAGTAAAGAGTAAGTCTCATGTCATAGATATACCGTACGTGATATAACTCTGTCCTTGATGCAGGGCTCCAGGAAAAATTCGTGGGTTACTTCTCAACAATGTTGGATTTGGATCCTGAATAAACTTTGCAGGTGAAAGAGTAGTTTATATAAAATAGTCTACTACCAGTGTTAAATTCAGACCTTATCCCACGGGAGGGGGGGATTTTTACTAAATCGGAGGGTGGAACCTACAGCAAAAGAAGCAATAATTCAGGTCTTGTCTAACAATACCAGAGGCAGGAAACATAGAAAAATAGGTCAATTGAAGAAATAAATCTTTCATTTGTTTATACCTGTTGTTTAAAAATAACTTACATATAAATGGCTTTTAAGGAACCCGAAGGTTCATTGACGCCCTCACATAAGCCCGCTCTATCCTGTGCAAAATTAATCCAGTCCCTATCATCATATCCCATCTCTCTCAAATCCATTTTAATATTATCCTTTCATCTACGTCTAGGCCTTCCCAGAGGCCTTTTTCTCTCCGGCATCCCAACTAACATTTCTGGATTCGCTCATACATGCTACATGCCCTGTCCATCTCAAACGTCTGGATTTAATGTTCCTAATTATGTCAGGTGAAGAATACAATGCGTGCAGTTCTGCGTTGTGTAACTTTCTCCATTCTCCTGTAACTTCATCCCTCTTAGCCCCAAATATTTTCCTAAGAACCTTATTCTCAAACACCCTTAATCTCTGTTCCTCTCTCAAAGTGAGAGTCCAAGTTTCACAACCATACAGAACAACTGATAATATAACTGTTTTATAAATTCTAACTCGAAGATTTTTTGACAGCAGACTCGATGACAAAACTTTCTCAACCGAATAATAACAGGCATTTCCAATATTTATTCTCCGTTTAATTTCCTCCCAAGTGTCATTTATATTTGTTACTGTTGCTTCGAGATATTTGAATTTTTCCACCTCTTCGAAAGATAAATTTTCAATTTTTATATTTCCATTTCGTACAATATTCTAGTCACGAGACGTAATCATATACCTAGTCTTTTCGGGATTTACTTCCAAACATATCGCTTTACTTACTTCAAGTAAAATTCCCGTGTTTTGCATAATCATTTACATTACTTAATGTTAATATAAGCATTAACTTAAAAATGTTAGCTTCCTGCATAGCTAAGTCGGCTAGGCAGTTTTCCTGCCGATCCGGAGTTGCGTTCGCGCCCGAGTTTGATTTCCGCTTGGCTGATTAACTGGTTGGGTTTTTCCGAGGTTATCCCCAACCGTAAGCCCAATGTCAGGTAATCTATGGCAAATCCTCGACCTCATATCGCCATATGCCACATCGCTATCAGCAATTCCCTCGACGCTAAATAACCTAGTAGTTGATACAGCGTCGCAAATAACCAACTAAAAATAACTTTTAAATGTTAATACTACGAAAACATGGTGAATATGAATAGGAAACTATCCTTCTGTGTAAAATTTTCGCATAATACCTGTGTTAAGTATTCTTTTGTGTGAATTATATTACGTAGTTAAAAAATCTGAAAACTCCGTCGGGGAGGAGGCATCCTGAAATCTGGGGTGGGTAAATTTCCTCCCGGCCACATCTGAATTCATCACTGATCTACTACTCCTATCATTAATACCAAAATATCTAAAAATCCAAGCCACCCACCAATACCATCCCATCGCACATCCTCATAATCATCCTCTTTCACAATAGCACTGCCAAGGCTCTGGAATTCGCTACCTGCTAGCATCAGGGACTGTCGAAATAAAATTGAATTCAAACGCAAACTTTATAGGCACTTGGTCAGTAAGTGAAACTCGTTTAGACATGGTTTCTTGTAAACAGTTTCCTTAATCTATCACAAAATATCTCAATATCCGGTAATTTCATCACTATACAATTTTGTTATTCTAGATTTAATTTGTAATTCAGTAAATATAAAATATTCTTTGTTTCCTATGATAAATTATCTAGCTTTCATTACTCAGGTAATCTTTTCGTACCTTGATTTTTATTGCAATTGTAATTGTAAATTTAATACCAATTGTAATTTTATTCTTCATATTATAGTTAGAACCTCCTGGTAGAGGCCTTATCTCTACCAGGTTAAATAAATAAATAGTACTACTAATACTAACCAACAAAATTGCTCACTACTAAACACGTCAATAAACTGACCAAACCACTCTCCAATTCCATAGTCAGACGGTGCACAATCCTTTACATGTTTTAGTCTTTCATTAAACCAACACTAGACCTTCCTCACCGTGTGATCAGCACAATGCAGAACCACCGCGGAGACATCATAGTGGGGGTATAAGACAAGGGCCAAACATCTAGCCTTGTGGAATGGAAATAAATCTCCGCGCACCCCAGGATTAGAACCACGGATCGCTTAGTCGGGGAGCGCATATTCTATCCACTGAGCTATCGCACGGACGCAATTCGAAACTCATCAATCAAATAAACAACCCAGCAACCGTGAACTCCAATAACCAACATGTTTAACTAATGAAGCATTGTGATCAAAGAACTGAAGAACCAAAAAAAAAAAAGGTAAACTACTCAACTAATGAACCGACCAGTGATTCCCAAAGCATGGGCCGCAACTAGAGAGCTGCAGAACAGGGTTTACACCGGGTTTAGATTCGAGCGGTCAGACAAGGTTGAACTTCCGACCGAATGTTTTCGAATAATTTCAAGCAGTTTGGCAGGGTAGACAGAACACCTAGCGCACTTCGGAATGCAAGATAATTCACATTTTCTGAGTACACAAAGAGACTAACAACTGAAGCAAATGTACTTCGTTCAATTAAAAAAAAATGTGTATGAAATAAGCCTACAATTGATTGGAGACTTTAATACATTTATCTTCATAAGTATTATAAATGAAAAAATGGACGTCAGTAATAACAAAGGAAATTAGCGTAATGCGTAATATGAAATCTGATATGCACGAAATGCAAGCATAGAATAAATTACATAATTGTTTACAAAATGGAATATCAAATAAGTACACACGTCTCATTGTAACGTTTAAAATATAAACTCAAAATACATACCTGTAAAACAGTATAGCCTACTTCTAATAATAATAATAATAATAATAATAATAATAATAATAATAATAATAATAATAATAACAACAACAACAACAATGATTTATTTAAGCTGGCAGAGTTAAGGCCGTAAGACCTTTTCTTCCACTCAACCAGCAAAAAGTATAATACATTTATGTATGAACTTACAAAGAATTCAACAATTTGATTTAGATAAGAGTTACATGTATACAAGAGTTATTTACGAATTAAACAACAAAATACTATGAACTATTAATTAAACACTGAAATACAAACTATGTAGCAGAATTAAGCTAAAATACATAGAATGTTAATATATTTCAAATAATGTTAGATAATAGAAAGAGATTATTATAAGACAATTTTGAAAATACAGCACTATCAGGATGCATGTCTAAAGGAGGGAGTAACAATGTAGACAGTGATAGTTTAAGTCAGTATGATTGGAGTGAAATGCTAAGAAGGTTATCTTTTAAGCTGTTTTTAAAAGTGTTTATTGTCTTGCAGCCCCTAATACTTTGTGACAGGGAATCCCATTGTCGCGAGGTGGATACTGTAAAAGATGATGAATAACGAGATGTTTTATGAAGAGGTATACTTAACGGGTCATAAATAAGTGATCAGGTATTTACGTCGTGGATAGAGTGTAGATAAGAGAAACGAGACGAAAGGTAATTTGGTGTTGAAGTGTGCAGAATTCGAAAGAGTAAAGACAAAGAGTGTAAAGTTCTACGTTCTTTAAGTCGGAGCCACGAAAGACTTGCGAAGGACGACGCTCAAAAGAAATTGTTGCACATTATTCCTTTGCAAACTTATAAAATATGGTATATAGGACCTTTATATATATTTTTACTAAAAAATTGACGCATATTAGTTTATTGCAAAACCTATGAAGAATTATGAAATATTTTGAACACAAAATTATATATGGTTGTGTTCGGTTTTATAGGGATTTGTATCTTTCCAATGGGATTAATTACCGGTACGGTAGTTGAGAGGTCACAAACAAATGTCTCTCCCAAAGGTGGGTCGCGCCTTCAGAAAAGTTTGGGATCTACTGCTTAAAAATTTCACTGGAATTTAATTACTAATTTATTCCTTTTATTAAGATTAGACGGAGATGAAATTTTGAGAGTTTTTTTTTTTTTTTAAGTTTGGTTCACAAACAAATTCTGTGGTTTCAAAGGAAAAGGTGATGTTAATTTTTGGCGAAAATTAGATTTTGCTGCATGTTGTTCGTCCTGATTGTAGCTTTATTGGACAACGTATGATATACATATGTCTATTATTTTATGCAACTGAGTTTCTGCTTTTACGGGCCACAATGTATGCTGTAGTGATGACCTAATATATTAAATAAATTAATTTACAATTTGAAAAAAAAGCTTTGACATCAACAACAACAAAAGTATTTCTAGAACAATATTGCTTTAAGAGCTTCAAAAATCTATCACTGTTACTTTTAAAACCTCGTAGGGAGCAACAATAATTTTAAATCTAACTAAAAGTGTCCTTAAACAGGAAAGTTGTCGACATAGGCTATATGTTTATCTGTAAAACTATAGCCATACCATACTTACTTGCTTACAAATGACCTTTAAGGAACCCGGAGGTTCATTGTCGCCCTCATATAAGCCCGCCATCGGTCCCTATCCTGAGCAAGATTAATCCAGTCCCTACCATCATATCTCAACTTTCTCAAATCCATTTTAATATTATCCTCCCATCTATGCCTTGGCCTCCCCATAGGTCTTTTCCCTCAGGTCTTCCAACTAAAACTCTTTATGTATTTCTATATTCACTCATACGTACTACATTCCCTGTCCATCTCAAACGTCTGGACTTAATGTTCCTAATTATGTTAGGTGAAGAATACAATGCGTGCAGTTCTGCGTTATAGCCATAGCATACATTTGTAAAATAGGGCTATCTTGCTTGGAGATTCAATAATAATAATAATAATAATAATAATAATAATAATAATAATCATCATCATCACTTACATATGGCTTTTAAGGAACCTGCAGGTTCATTGTCACGCTCACATTAGCCCGTCATCGGTCCCTATCCTGTGCAAGATTAATTCAATCGCTATCATCATATTCCACCTCCCTCAAATCCATTTTAATATCATCCTCCCATCTACGTCTCGGCCTCCCCAAAGATCTCTTTTCCTCCGGCCTCCCACTAACATGCATTTTTCGATTCGCCGATACGTATACATGCCATGCCCATCTCAAACGTCTGAATTTAATGTTCCTAATTATGTCAGGTGAAGAATACAATGCGTGCAGTTCTACATTGTGTAACTTTCTCCATTCTCCTGTAACTTCATCCCTTTTAGACCCAAATATTTTCCTAAGAACCTTATTCGTAAACACTATTAATCTCTGTTCCTCTCTCAAAGTGAGTCCAATTTGCACAACCATACAGAACAACCAGTTATATAACTGTTTTATAAATTTTAACTTTCAGGTTTTTTTGACAGCAGACTAGATGACAAAAGCTTCACAACCGTATAATAACAGGTATATTTATTCTGTTTTTGATTTTCTCCCGAGTGCCATCTATATTTGTAATTGTTGCTCCTAGATATTTGAATTTTTTTCACTTCTTTGAAGGATAAATCTCCAATTTTTATAGTATTTCCATTTCGTACAATATTTTGGTCACGAGACATAATCATATACTTGTTCTTTTCGGGATTTACTTACAAACCTATCGCTTTACTTGTTTCAAGTAAAATTTCCGTAATAATAATAATAATAATAATAATAATAATAATAATAATAATAATAATAAAGGTAAAGATACCCCGAACCATGCCATGTAGACACTTGAGGGGAATGGATGTAGAGCCCCGTGCTTTCCATGACCTCGGCACTAGAATGAGGTGGTGTGGTCGGCACCACACTATAATAATAATAATAATAATAATAATAAATAACTGCTCAATCTGACTGATACATCTATTATCAGGCTGTATACTTCACTTGATATGTGTCAAAGAAAGAACATTAATGATTGTTTGTATACATCTTAGGGTAGTATCGGACATCGAATAATATCGGACAATGAGTTTCTTTCATCTACCACCAAATGATAGTATCTGAATGATATGGTTACGTTTCTGTGAATTCGCATACAGAAACGTAACCATGTCATTCAGGTACTACCTTCTGGTGGTAGATAAAAGAAAGTCATTGTCCGATATTACCCATGTCCGATACTACCCAACTCTCCCCTAATTCCGATTAGTGAAATATGTTACTAGTTAGCGATGTATGCAATGGAGGGGGAAAGGAACTGGCCAACCTATCCCATTATATCCTGGCTTAGTTGCCTCATAACTGATGCCTTATTGGTGTCACTTATGAGGTTCCTCGGACTGTTGACTAAACATACATACATCAAGCAAATAAAAATATAACTGAATCAGAACTCAAGAACAAAACAATCTCACTATCGATTAAGTTTTGTAGTCAAAATAAAAACTTTAATTGCTGGATTTATAGTCATATTTGCTTTTCTACGAACAAGCAGATTTCAGTAATGTTATATTGAATAAATTACTGTTGAAGTAAACAAGAAACACAAAGCGGGGCATATTAGGGGTCATTAAATTTGAACATAGCGGCAATGGAGATCAATTCCCTGTCGGTAAACATTTTGTCGGAGGAGAACTTGTGCGTAAAGACACTGTGCATAATTCATAAGCGTGGCACAGATGGCGCTTCACGTGCGTCTGGAGGACAAAGCGTCACGTTCCGAAGATCGTGTTTGTCTTATCGACAGGATGCGGCGACAATGGCGAGGAAACACGTGATTTAGTAAGAGAAAGCTGGTTAACACCTTCCTTACTGACACTCGCTAACGTTTATTTCATACGAAAGCAATCAAAGATGCCGAGCAGTTGAAACCTTGTTTCCTGCCTATTACACTTTAGATAACCACACCTTGCCAATCAAAGTGGTGTGCCAAGATAAATTATTATTTTTGTATTTCAGACATTTTTGTTCATCTCTCCTCTCCTCCTACTTAAATATACACAGTGTTTCCGAGGTGGTGTTACAAACTTTCAGGGATGATGGCGAAAGGCATATGTATCAATTTGAGATAAGGAACCCTGGTCCGGAAATGACCGAGTCGAAAGTTACAAGCAAAAATAGTTATGTGGAAATGAAATAATTTTATTCCTCTGTACACCTTATTTATATGTATTTATCTGTACATCTTACACCTACTATATTCATCTGACGTTGTTTACGTTATCTACTTACGGTATTCCATTCAATGCGCTGTCTGAGGGATGGGGACAGGAAACTACACTAAAGCAATGCAGATAGCGTAATGTGTAACGGACATGGTCGGTCCTGATTTGCACGTATGTAGACAGCAGTGTATGTGTACAAGTTGCAGTGTCCAGTCGATCAGTCCTAGTGAAATGGAGGAGTACACGAGAGCGGAATAAGCAGACCTGATTTTCGAATACGGATGAGCCAATGGGAACAGTAGACAAGCTCACAGATTATATAGGGTCAAGTACCCAAGTAGGAGACATCCGACCCATATTACTTTTCCACGACTGTTCCAAAAATTATGGGAAGGAGGGCACGTGATGCCAAATTACAATTCCACTTCCACACAACTATTTTTGCTTATAACTTTCGATTCAGTCATTTCCGGACCATGGTTCCTTATCTCAAATTGATACATGTGCCCTTCGCCATTATCCCTGAAAGTTTGTAACACCACCTCGGAAACACCCTGAATATTATTTATAGCTTTTCGCATGTAACTTATATTCGACATACGTATTGTCTGGGATTCAAAGGATGTAGGAAAACCGTTTCACAACCGAGGATGGATTCTGATCTGTCCATCCTCCTTGAGGAGTAATTTACCGAATTTGCTTTTCATATTTTTTCCATCGTACAACGTGATATGATGATTGAGGACTATTGTAACTAAGAATATATTATTTTGAGATATTAGCAGAGGAATCATAATAAACCGGGAACTGTGGGTTAGTTATACAGGGTGATTCGTTTGGGCATGGGTAAAATAAAAACACCGTAAAGCATCCACTACTGAACTTTATTTGTAAAAGCTTTGTGCATACAACAATGAAAGATGGGAGATTCCCCAGAGCTCAACATGACCCCTAATGCGCACCCTGCACAACTCATAACGGTGATGCAATTCAGCCCATGTCCGTTGTAACATAAGAGGGCTGATTTGTTGAAAAGCTTGAGTAATTTTTACTCTCAGATTATCAATGTCCCAGGGTTTCTGTGAATAGAGAATGTCTTTAACAAATGAAGAGTCCACTGCAAGAATGTCACTTTCTTGTCGAAAATGAACCAAGACTGTCAATGCATAGCTTAAGACGTATAGAATGTACATAGAGAGTTATACGGCATTAACACTGATAGTCATTGTCCAGTAATGATCGGAAAATCACAGTTAAGCTTTGAGCGCTAAGCATTTCAAACTTTCAATTGCTTCTCCTGCAAAATGTATTCCAAATGACATCCATCATTCTTGCAGTGGACTCTTCAAATCCTACACGAAGAAGTCAGGAAGGGTTAGATCTGGGGAGCTTGGGGACCAAGCCAAGAGATAGCTGCTTCTTGTACTGGGTTTCGCCTGCGACGTCCTGCATGTTTTTTTTTTTTTTTTAACACAGATCCTGCTTCTACAAATGTTCGATACCACAACATTATGGAATCGTATTTAGGTATATTACGCACACTATACTCGAGTCGAAATTCCCTTTGAACTCTTTTAACACTCTCAAATTTAGGATATCAAAGAACACATTGTGCCCGCTGTTGATTTGTAATAGCCATTTTAATCATCTACGATTTTCATTTGTCCTTTTGGATTATGCATTGTTGATTGTCATATACGGAAACTCCCATCTTTTAACTACAATATAACCAGGAAGACATTTTTCCTACTATCATATGTAATAGCTTTATAATAATAAATTAATATTATTCATACCCAAACGGATCAGACTGTAGATTGCGTCCATCTTTCAGTTTTTTTCTTTTCAATATTATTCTAGATTTCTTCAATGGAACGGCGATACATGGAGTGAGATAAGTGGCATACCAGCTTGGAACTCATATAGTTTCTTACACACAAGCCCAAATCCTTAGCATGGATGTACGCTTTAGTTCTTTGTAATTTTCTTTCCTTCCCTGATTCTTTCTCTTATATACTCCGCGGAAGTATACTTTCAAAACAGTCACTATCCACTAAAATTTAATTAGAATTAGAGTCTGGCTGGGCGGAAGAGAAGGCCTACTGGGCTTAGCTCTGACAGATTAAATAAATAAATTATTATTATTAATTATTAAAATTACACTTCCAATCACTGCAATTTGAACTCGAAACTAGGTATGAACACCTAAGCTTTAGAATTTACATATCATTTTTCACTAAAAATGTAAATAATTGCATACTTCCGACAGAAATGAGGCAATGCTAGAAGAGTGGATGAAGAAAGAATAATGCTGAAATTGAACAGGAAGAGAAAAGGAAATTGGCTAGATCACTGGCTAAGAAGAAACTGCCTACCGAAGGATGCATTGAAAGGAATGGTGAACGGAAGAAAAGTTCGGGGCAGAAAGAGATATCTGATGATAATATACAACATTAAGATATATGGATCATATACAGAGAGGAAAAGGAAGTCCGAAAATAGGAAAGAGGAGAGAATGCTGGGTTTGCAGAGAAAAACCTGCCCTTGAACAGAAAACTGAATTAAATTGAATGGACAGACTATTTCAACAACACATAACCTTCGTTAGTCAGTTATTCATAGATTTCAAAAAGGCATATGACTCGGTAAACACGGGAATTTTACTGGAAGCAGGTAAATAGATAGGTTTGGAAGTAATTCCCGAAAAGACAAAGTAGCCTATATGATTATGTCTCGTGACGAGAATATTGTATGAAATGGAAATATATAGAAATTGGAAATTTATCTTTTGAAGAGGTGGAGAAGTTCAAATATCTGGGAGCAACAGTAACAATTATAAATGATACTCGGGAGGAAATTAAACACAAAATAAATATGGGAAATGCCAGTTATTATTCGGTTGAGAAACGTTTATCATCCAGTCTGTTGTCGCAAAATTTGAAAGTTAGAATTTATAAAACAGTTATATTACAGCTTGTTCTGTATGGTTGTAAAACTTGGACTCTCACTTTGATAGAGGAACAGAGATTAAGGGTGTTTGAGAATAAGGTGCTTAGGAAAATATTTGGGGCTAAGAGGGATGAAGTTACAGGAGAATGGAGAAAGTTACACAACACAGAACTGCACGCATTTTATTCTTCACCTGACATAATTAGGAACATTAAATCCAGACGTTTGAGATGGGTAGCACGTATGGGCGAATCCAGAAATGCATATAGAGTGTTAGTTGGGAGGCCGGAGGGAAAAAAGACCTTTAGGAAGGCCGAGACGTAGATGGGATGATAATATTTAAAATGGATTTGAGGGAGGTGGGATATGATGATAGAGAATGGATTGATCTTGCTCAGGATAGGGACCAATGGCGGGCTTATGTGAGGACGGCAATGAACCTCCGGGTTCCTTAAAAGTCAGTAAGTAAGTATATGACTCGGTAAAGAGAGACATTTTATATGATAGTCTTATTGAATTTGGTATTCCCAAGAAATTAGTTCGATTAATTAAAATGTGTCTGAGTGAAACGTACAGCAGAGTCCGTATAGGTCAATTTCTGTCAGATGCGTTTCCAATTCACCCTTATACTCCCATTTTTTCATACATTTTAAATTACAGAAATGCTAAATTTCTTATACCAAAATTCGAAAATATCATTTTTGGTCATTTACGCTACAACTTCCTTTTAATATTTCCGATCTGAAAACCGGTGCGTCATCACGCTAGGAATAAAACTCGATGATTATAGGTTGCTAATAAAATTACTGTTGTTTCATGTCAGACGCAGAAGAAAGTCCGTCCTTGTAAGAGAAAAATGATATAAGAACATGTTCATGCAATTTATACTTGCTATTAAGTCATCTTTAATCATATGGATAATTTCATAGAGATTCATTTTAACAAAACGAATGACAAAACCAGCTTACACTTGCTGAATGACGGGCAGAATTCAAGGACACAGCAATTCATATGTGCTGAGCTATCAAACAAAACCAGCAAAACGTGTCGTATGTGACGTAGTCTCTTGCTATCACCACATAACTGCCGATTGTGTGACGCGGTTTGTTTTTATATCCAATTCAAATATGGAACAGTTCGCACTCTGGGATATTTAAACAAGTTAGTACAGTTGTTAACACTAGAAGGCCACCTACTATTATTATTCAGTCATGCAATTTACAGTGGAACATTTTCATCATCATGTGTGATGATGATGATGATGATGATGATGATGCAAATTATGCCAGTCACGCGAGTGGCTTCAGAAATCGAACTGAAAAGGAGAAACTAAGTAATTAATTACAGCTGCGCGAAACAGTGCCATCACCACAAAATACAATCATATAACCAAAAGCATCTGAGACATGCAGGCATTTAAAAAGCATCAAGTACATGTACGAAACATTGCCCAAATTAGGTTAACTTAAATGTATTATGCGTTATGACAGTATGAAAATAACGAATGTACGTCTGGAAACGGGTTTCACTTAGTACGGCGCCGTTCGAAACATGACACGGGCAAGTAACGGACCGCTTACCGGTAATTCAGCGCGTCAGCTTTCGGCAATAAAACTCTCGCGACTTATATATTGCATTAACATGTAATTTATACATCTTGACAGCCATAAGAAAACTACAAAACACTTCCACATATGCACAATACATCACAAATGTTAACCACACCTATAGAGACATAAACACAGACATGGAAATTCTACAAATTCAACCAAAAAGACAGAAAATAAACACACTAGAACAATACGATATATTATATAGACACACAACAACACATCCAAATGAAATTCTCAACACACAACTCAATTTCAGAATACACACTCTTTGACTCCACATTACACTAAACGAACATACCCCCACAGGAAACACAAACAAATGGCGCCAAGACCAGCCCAACCAATTCTGAAGATGGCCCATAACAGGCTGAAATACGTTAATCATGTACGGTAAAATTTAACACGAGAAAGACATAGCCTATAATACATATTCCCTGTAATTTGACTTCAGGCTATGGATCTGTAAAATTTCTGGTTTCTACATTTTTTCACCAATTAATCTGAAACTTTTACAGCATATTTCTTACAATGTGAAAATGCAATATTTTCACTTTAATATTTCAATTAGTTTATTTATAATTAATTTTTGTTGTTTTTAATACTAAATTATAATTGTCCCAATTTTCAAAGTTTGCATACTTTTTCTTTAAATTTATATTTAATTTATTCCTAATAGATGTATGTAAAACATAACACATGCTTTTCATTTTTTCAATTACTTTTTGAGAAAAAAATATTTTCCCTTTTAGTTAACTTATTAATTTTTCAATTTTTTAAAACATCACATTCTCAATACATGGTGGTTTGAATACTTTCAATAGCAGAAGAAAAAACATGTGTCACTTTAATTCGCATGTCTTTGTGGACTTCTGTGCAAAATTTCACTGAGATTGGAGAAAAACTACATTCATTAGAGCATTTTGAATGTTACAAAATTGTTGAAAATTGGAAAATCGAGAAAACGAGTATCAAAATACAGCATCCTATACAGGTCTAGCACACACATTTTTCTTCTACATAACAACGAAAAATATGAATTAAATGAAAAGTAAAATTACTTAGAATGAAGAACAAAGTCTGTCAGAATGACAGCTGTGTCAGTTTCAAGGGCTGCAGCTCCAGGCACGCGCTGGTTCCTTTATATTCGTCCTGAGGTGCTTTAAATTGTCATAGGGCCACAATAAGCACAGATATAGAAAACTGAAACATTATTTTATGTTTTGGAGTTAAAAATAAAATGTACATTAATTTTTTTTTTTAATTATTTTCACCGATTCGTAGCCTTAACTCATAATATTTTCCCGAAACTGTCGACCATAATCAGTAATGCACATTTCAAACCTTTAGAAAAAGATTTCTATGCAGAAGCAGAAGTTCGTCTCTTTCGGTAAAATTGAATCCTAGGTGCATGGTCCGTTTCAATCAATTTATGAACTACTGTTGCTTTGTAAGGCTTTAATCTTAACAATTCCATCGCTTTACAATACAAGTTGTTGTTTTGTATACACCTGCCTCTTGAGCTACGTATCTTTCTTAACGGTTTCATGGGAGATTGTTCTAGCCTACTGTACGTTTGCGCGAGGTATGCACCTTTTTTTGTTTTGTTTAAAATGAAACGGTTTTTTCACCTTTTTTTACAGGATTGTTGAATCAGATGTTTGTTGAATGACATATAGAGATATAGCACGACACTTATTAAGTGATTTTTGTCGTAACATGTGTACCGGTATCATAAAAAAAGATTCGTTGTATTCGAACTAAAATGAACTGCAATGAATGGAAGTTAGCTGTATACTAATTCTATAATTTTGGCATCCCTCCAGTCTGTATTATTGTTGATAGTACGCAACATAAAACTTCCCACTCTTCTTCTTAATTCGCTGTATATGCATTTAAGAAAACAAATATAGCCTATATTAACAAAGTGTTTTCTGCACATTTAGGTATAGGCTAATGTACGTGCAGATGTCATACACATTCACACTCTTAATAATATTTTGTGCAAGAAATGTGTACCTAAAACTAAGACGAGTTCAGTGAAATAGAATACTATTAGTGTTTTATTGTCCTTGATACTCACCTTGTCCACGCGTGTGTCGGGACATTGTGAATTTTCACTATAAAGTTTGACAGTTTTCCTAGTCCTAACTTATATCAAGTTTAAATAAGGTCCGAAAGTTTTAGCTTGTTAATCTTACATAACTCGGCGAAATTAATCGTTTGATGCAAATCCGGTCAATGTAGCATACTTCGTTGCAGAGTTATGACCGTCCCACGCACGCAAGCGAGATATTAAAAGTTAATATTGTTATTCACTGTAGTTTATAAATAAGCAAGTCATGCTCGCACTCCTTTTAGACATCATTATTGTTATTCCATAATAACCCTTCGTACCGTTAACGGTATTTAATGCTCCTAACATCCATTTATAAATAAGCGTGCGGTTTACAAAATCCATTGTCCAATCCTTGTGACTGAGTTCTCCATTAGTACGTATCGAACTCTTGTGAAGTAGGCTTAAAAGCCCTCCTAACACCATATCCATTCAACAACCCTCGGTATCATTCTTAAATTTTAGTGCCTATGGTCCCGGGCTCTAGTGATATTTTTAACATATTTCCGCACGACCTCCAGCAAGCACAGAAGGTCATTCGACAGATCCCTACCGCCATGCACTAAATTTTAATCTTACCTTATTCGATCGTATATTACTGATTTCAAATTTGTACGATTTTCCTCGAGCCACATATCATGATATGTCACCTTATACTAAAGCTCGGCAAAAACGTATTATACAGGCTGTTAAAAAAGTATCCAATATTTTAGGAGGTGATAGTATGCATAAAAACAAGAAAATAATGTCTAATAAACATAGATCCTACAACACATACTTTCTGAGATCTGAACACTTGTTTATAGGAGGTGCTCAATGTGACGTCCATTCATGGCAATGCATTTCTCTGCCCTACAATACAGCAGACTACCAGATAATCATACCGTAGTTGACACCCCTGGCATGGAATAATGATACGTCGCAAGGAATGCTGAAAACAAAAGTCTGGTTGCGGATATGAGCGGGGTTCAGCAGAGATGGTGTTGTGAATTTTCGTAATCAGCACGTGTAAGCTGATGAAAATCCCCATCCAATTGAAGAAACAAGACATCAGCACCGATTCTCAATCAACGTATGGACAGGCGTTCTTGGTGATAGATTAATAGGGCCACACGTGCTACCACAGAGATTAACTGGGGATCGTTATCAGGACTTTCTTATTAACGTATTAAAACAAATTTCATAGAGTGCGTGATTCCTTACGCCGAGGGGCAGAGGAATGCATTGTCACTGAGCACTTTCTATGAACAAGTGTTCAGATCTCAGAAAGTATGTATTGTAGGACGCAGGGTTATTAGACATCATTTTCCTGTTTTGACGCATACTAGCACCTCCTAAAATATTGGATACTTTTTTTTAACACTCTGTATACTTAAAAAACAATCAATATTTTTACAGAAATTGGAATCAAATATATTCAAATGCTATTACTCCTTGACAGAAGAAAGAAAATAGACATTGAAAGGTCCTTAATGCTGTGTACACTCGTAGTCATAGCTGGTAATGACTAACTTAGCACAAGACTAACTCTGTTATTTCTCGCATATAAACATTTTAATTTCATGCACACTTCTCTCAGTTACTCGTCCATGTGTATGCATTACACAAAGTACCTTCCGGGCATTCGTGCAGCCTCTTTTGGTGTATAATCAGCCTCGAGCGAGGTCTCTGCCAACAAAGGACGGCAAGAGTACACATGCACCTCTCGAATGGGATTACGAAGCATAGGGTAAGCGCGTCAAAGGCACAAAGGTGTGTTTGCAGCGTCAAATATTTGTTCTATACGCTATCCCATAATTTATAATTGGCAGTAAAAATCTAACTCTGTCCATCACGTAGTTAGAGTTTCGAACAGACGACCTGGCAATTCTGATCACTACAGAAATCAACTTTGTTCTACAATGAAAAACGTATGCAAAACTTTGGGATGAAGTCCCGTACAATTAATAAAAACAATGAAAAAATTGATGTTGTGAGGATAATACATACTTATTTTAAGTCTTACGCGTTCAGTAAGAAGCCAATTCTTTGCCGTGTTACTTGGAATGTTCCTGTTAATAGTTAGACTATCATTAACATGCATTTTGCAAAACAACATATGTCAGGTTCTGGTCGAAATTGAGCTATTGGCACTAGCTTGTTCATTGAGTGTCGATCTACGTGTTTGTGTAGCAAATACACATGTCAGTGCTAAACCTAATGCTATGGTAATATCGGGGAACATTCAATGTTGGAGAAACTGCACATGTCACGTTACATCCCAGAGGAATATAATCACTTTTATGATGACATTGTTAACTGTCCTGTTACTAAAGATTGAATGAATGAATGAATGAAATAGCCTTTGGATTTCCCGTGAAGGGCTATGGCCTCCTAAAAGGGGAGCTCTTTAGAGATCATGCGGTGAGCTAATCCGCATGACGGTAGATTCTGTTCTATATAAGTTTTGTTCGTCGTTTGTGTGTGTACACTTGCACTCTCACTCGATACTGGCAAACTGTAGCGATCTCCATTCTTCTCAGTTCTTGGCTGTTCTGGACCACAGGGGTCCAGCTAGGCTCTTGAAGAAGTCCGCCCATCTGGTCCCAGGTCTTCCTCGGTTTCGCCTCCCGATGCGTGGGTCCCACGTGGTGGAAATATGCGCCCATCTGCAGCCTTGGAGTCTCGACACGTGGCCTCCCCATTTCCATTTCAGGCGTTCCCCTTGGTGTGCCATGTCTCTGGTGTTTGTCATCTGCTTGAGTCTGGTGTTGGAAATCTTGTCTCTGAGGGAGAGTCCTAGGATTTTCCTCTCCATTTTGCGCTGGCAGATCTGAATCTGCGTCTTCTGGTTCACGGTCAGTTTCCAGGTCTGACAGCCGTACAGTAAGGTTGGGAAGATACAGGATTGCAGCACCTCCAGCTTTAGTTTGCGGTTCAGTTTCTTGTCAAGGAGTATGAATTGCAGCGACCAGAAAGCTCTCCATGCTGATGCAATTCTTCTTTTTAGTTCTCTCGTCATGCAGCTTTTGAATCCGACCAATTGGCCCAGATAGATGTATTCCTCCACGTACTGTAATCTGGTTGCGTTGACTTGGATTGGTTGTGGTTGGCTGTTCGTCATGACTTAGGTTTTTTCCATGTTCATGCTTAGGCCTGACTAAATACAACAACCATTTAGAAGTATTGTGCTCTTGTAATAATGTTTTTTTTTTTTCAATATCAAACTCCATTTCTTCTATTCTACTTGTCACTATGTCGAGAAGACTTATAATTTTAAATAGGGGAGACTCGGCTAATTCCGCAATATTAAGAAGTAAATCTATAATATTTTTATCAAAGTGTTTATTGAAAAATATTATCAAGGTATGTAGACATGGACGAAACCTTTCATTACCAAATGAGATAAAGAGACCTATTAAAATGCAAATATATTTAGTTGTACATACATTACAGTTGAAAAAGAACAACTCGGGTAATTCCGCAACAGTGAGGATAAATCCGCAATAGGACTTGGCTAATTCCGCAGTAGTAAATAATTATGAAATACATTATGAAAGTAACATAAAAGGAACAATTTATATACATTATCGCCGCGGCCTCATAGTTAACATGTCGGCATGATACAATAACGTGCGGTGTGCTTTTAAAACATAATTTTTCCGACCGATTGTTGCTCTGTAGGTTTCACTCTAAGTGTCTTGTATCACGTCTATTTCCTCGATAAGAATAAGCACTAGTTTGTTATATTGTTAAATGGCTATAATAATAATAATAATAATAATTATTATTATTATTATTATTATTATTATTATTATTATTATTCCATATACGAGTACGTTGACATTCTTAGCTCTTAATAATAACTCTTTAATAATAATTTTTAATCACATACCTTAGGGTGCCATTCATAGACATTTCGCTAGCCCGCGCTACGAGCGTGCTAAACAGGGTTCATATCATATCATATAGCTAACACTGTTTTATGAATACGAAAAACGTTAGTTCGCTGATCATCCACCGAAAGCCAGCGCTAAGAATGTCTATGAATACGGCCCTTAATGTTCGTCCTCAGCACGAGACATTGCAACCTCGGCTTTAGTCCACGTGGATTAGACAAGTAGGTGCTATTTAATAATGGAAGCAGCTTATTGGTTGCAATATTGAAATTGAGGCGAGTGATTGGAGCGGCGACATAAGACATTGAAAACAATAATAGGCTACAATTAACTTTCAAAGACCTGCCGAATGTTATGCATGAGGCCGCTCAAAGATCTGCCGAATGTTAACCATGAGAGCGCGGCGATAATAACAATGCTCACTTTCTTCACAGCTGTGTAGCAAAACACGAAAAACAGCCAACTTTCGATGTTTCACTGTATTGCCAACAGAGGTGTCGACCAGTATCCTTGATTTTTTTCTATAGCACTGCAGAGGACATGCCTCCTGCTGACTGCCTCTCAAAACTTACGTTCACGCTATTGTAAAGTCGCAGTAAAATCATATATGCACTACTGCGGAATTAGCCGAGTTTCCCCTACGTGTAGTTTCTAAGGGCGTATTGCTATAATGAGGTAGTTTTTAACAAAATATCCGCTCATATTTGCTGTGAAATTCGCTAACTGACCCTTACAATGCTTTCAATATTTATGTCGGAAAGCTTATCGTCACTTTTATGTTCCAGCACTTCTAACTTCGTTGTTCGTGTCTTTTCTAAAGCAAAGCATGATGATAATAATTATTGTATAATATTCATACCGAAAACTTACAATGTCCTCTTATATTTAAATTAATTATATATTTGGTTATAAATCGGTATGCCACATATCTGACGCTATGTCCTTCCTGAACACAAAATTATTCTACGTAGTTCTTATGTCTAGTGAAAATTGTAGCATGATCGACTTTCCATGATGAATCTCCCTTAAACAATCCCAAATTGAGCAATGATTAAACTTATTCTGTCCAATCCTATCGAACCAAAAATTACTTCCTCAGCTAGGGAAGGTACGTGGGGAGTGGGGAGTTAGGGGTAGTCGACAGTGATTCAATTCAAGTATTAATGCCTAAGGCTGATCTAACCAGTGGTCGTCAGCACTCGTTGAAATGGGTAACAGGTAAGGAGAGTATTAGAATATGCACCGTCGTGCAGAAAAGAGAGGGAGAAAGCATACCCGCCAGCAGCCACGGATGCACGCTAGTTAAAAAAATGTTTATTTAACGACGCTCACAACTGCAGATGTAATATCAGCGTCGCCGGTGTACCGGAATTTTGTCCCACAGGAGTTCTTTTACATGCCAGTAAATCTACTGACATGGGCCTGTCGCAATTAAACACACTTAAATGCCATCGACCTTGACCAGGATCGAACTCGCAACCTCGAGCATAGAAGGTCAGCGCTATACCACCTACGCTACCGAGGCCGCTAATATAGCTCTTATCCTCGGGTAAGAGACGCTAGCCCGAGGGTGGACTGTGCTGATGACCGCTGCAAGGGATCATGGTAAATCATTGTTTTATCTTTAATGTAGGATTTGTTGTTAACCATGGTGATGTTTGTAAAGAGTACACAAAGTTTTTGTGAATACAGAATCGTGTTTACAGTCGAATTCGGGGCCAGTGCCACTGCAAACTCAGTTTCAATACTTGTCCACTTGGTGAATAACTTCAGGTTTATAGTTTACAGTTTTTAGTTTATCACAGGAAAGTTTACACTGAAAGAACTTAACAATGTTCATTTAATTCATGCAAAATAAACCGTGTGTAGGCTTACTGTAAGAATGCTTTCTGTAACCAACTGCAAATGTAATAAAAGCTGCAAGACTTTATCAGTCAAAATATAATTTACGATGCCAACCAAAGCATACCATGTTTTTAAGAATTCAGTAACGTTAGACGGACAGGGAATCTGCAATTGAACTTCAGAAAGATGACCTTGAGTTGAATGCTTGTCAAACTGAAAACCTCTATCACTCCTGAAAGTTTGTAACGGTCATAAAATCACGTTTTGTACTGCAAAGAAATTTTAAAATGTTTCATTTGTTCGGATCAAATTTCTACAAATTTGAAGGACAAAGCTAAATTCTTTCAATCATGTATTTTCATAATACACTTCTCTCAGCCACCGGCGTAGCTCTGTCGGCTAAGGCGCTTGCCTGCCGATCCGGAGATGCGTTCGGGCGAGGGTTCGATTCCCGCTTGGGTTGATTACCTGTTTGGGTTTTTTCCGAGGTTTTCCCTAACCATAAGGCAAATTTCAGGTAATCTATGGCGAATCCTCGGCCTCATCTCGCCAAATATCATCTCGTTTTCACCAATTCCATCGACGCTAAATAACCTCGTAGTTGATACAGCGTCGTTAAATAACCAAGTTAAAAAAATACACTGCTCTCTTCAACTGACTGAGAATATTGTGAATTAAATCAATTACTTTCTCAAAATACGCTGTGAAATGTTTGATATAAAACAATTTTTTTCTCGAAAAGGAAGCAAAAACGAGCAAGATTATATTAAACTTTTGTTTGAAGTATCTCCAAGAATAACCCCGTAAAATTAATGACATTACTTACGGTTCACTCTGTATATATCGGGATGCATCTTGTGTCCAGTTATTTTATCGGATATGACGTAAGTATTTCTATGGTAATTGAAGTCGAATTTCCCTTCAACAAAATTCTTTCATTTTTCTACTAGTGCAGTGTTCGTCAGCAGGGGGTAAAGGGTATGCGGAGCCGTCCCGTGTGCCCCGTCGTGCAGCAGGAAGAGGTATAGAGCATACCCGCTAGCAGCTACGAAATGCACTATAGTGCAGTGTGTGCTCCGCGGGTAAGAAACGCTAGCCCCAGGGTGCTCTGTGCTGATGAGGCTGTACTAGTGTAAGTCGAATACTTAATGTGACATGTCAAACATTAGAAAGAGAGAAAATAGAATGAATTGGTATGGAGGCGATAAGGTGGAAAATGGGAGAAGGGAAAAGCATTTCACACCTCGGTCACCAACTCGGAAGAACCCATCTCTTGAATTAAGTTGAGATTTAAAAGTTATATTAATCCGCCTCCATAGCACCGTAAGCCAGCGGTAAGTAAAAACGTTTACTTCTAAAACCAAACATTTGATATTATTTTGAAACCAATTTTTTCTCTCAGTCGGTACTGTCAGCAAGGTTTCTCTTAAGTTACTTTTCCTTTCCGTATGTAGATGTTCAAAGAAGGTTTCGAATTGAAGTTGTGGAAGGTTCTATTATAAAGCTGTAAGCAGTGCTTTACACACAAAGCTGATACTCTCATAGCATTCTCAGCATGACAACGCAATCTTAAGAAAGCATATGACTTCGTATCGAAAACGTAGAGTCTACACAACTGTTTCTAAAGCAGGACTTGAAAGGAAATCGAAGCGCCTTAACCGCCGTGTACAGCACAGCGTGAAGTTAAATCTTTATCCGTAACAAAAATTGATAAGAATGCATTGGTTTAATACAGGTGACGTGACATTCACAATGGAAATCGGAATAAGCGGAAAAAAAGTTGCTTTAATTCATTCTTTTGATCGCAGTAAAAAAACATGCACTTCTTCGGCCTCAGTTCAGTACTTATATTATCTGGCACAAGAATGCAATTACTGTATATGAAATCATGCTATGTCCTTTCCAACACTTTGATAGTAACAAAGAACAATAAATGGACATACAATTTTTTCTTTCAATGATAGGTTGAAGACTGAAATGAGCTTTATAATAATTATGTCCTTATACGAGGGTCGGTCAGAAAGCAATGCCTCCTATTTTTTTCTTTTAATTTACAAGAAAATTAAATTAAATTTACGTAGCATAACAGCCCCAACATTCATGATTAATTTGTCACTTTTCAATATAATCTCCGTCTTTTTCCATAGTTTTTGTCCACCTTGAAGAAAGAGCATTTGAAGGGTTCAGAGCCATAGTGGGCCAAGTGACATTTATTAAAAACGGAGAAAGCAAGGGTTAAAGTTAAGTGAATACCATAGTTTAATGGAGACTGACATATCATTTAGTTTTAATGTGTATAGGCCTACTTTATATTACTTGCTATATGTTTCCACTGAATTATGGCAATAACTTCATTTTAACCTTTGTTTTCTACGGCTTTAGTAAATGGCTCTTGGCCCACTATGATTCTGAGCCCTTCATTTATTCCAGTGCGGTAAAAATCACGGCGAGGGAGAAGCTCAACCATTGGCGCATGAAATTTTTCAGGATCTCCTCATCTTCCTTTAGCGGAACGAACCAATGGAAGTCTGATGATGCTAGGTCAGGGTTGTATGGTGGATGAGGCAAGACTTTCCAACCAATTTTCGAAAACTCGCAAGTGGTGTATTGATTGGTGTGTGGTCTTGCATTGTCGTGCAAAAGAAGAAAATCCGCCGTAGCTTTTGATGAGGGAACTTACCGAAGATGTGCTTTAAGATTCACGAGGGTTTTGACGTATTGGTCAGAATTTATTGTGAGTTCCAGTTCTAAAAATCAAGCAGAATCACATCCTCTATATTCCAAAAGACTCGCCATAACTTTTCATCCAGACCGCACAGTTTTGAATTTTTTTATTCTTCGGCGACTTTTTGTGATGCCATTGCATCGACCACCTCTTGAACTCAAGTTAAAAAAAATGAACCCAGCCCTCATCTCGAGTCACAGTTTTCGCCAAGAACTCCTGCGCTGCAACAGATCGGAGGATATGGTTTTCCTTGCCTCTTTATTCTGGTCGGTCAAGATTTTTTATATCCTGCGTACACAAACTTTAGAGTAGCCCAGTTTATCAATAATGGCCTTTACCGATGGAGAGTATGCAACACAAATCATCTGTTGTTACCGGCAGCCATCATGAATGATTTCGTCGACTCACTGGATGTTGCGTGAAATCACTGCAGTCGCCAGCCGGCCGCTTAGCTATTCATCAGCCAACGGTGATTCCCCTTCAGCTACCGTACTCGTACAGCGACGAATTCATTGTCTAACAAGTGCTGACACCCACTGTTGCACTCCATAAACCTTCTTCAGCCTTTCATGAATGCAACTGGGCGTTTCACCTCCCTCATTCAGGAATTCTATCACAGCATGCTGTCTTATACGTACGGTAAAGTTGCCTAATTCCGAGATACTCTTAATTCCGTGATACGTTTTTTTTTGCTGAATGTCACGGGGTTGGATATCTTGCTAGGAAGTTCACCGATGTCTCAAAAGTAGGCGAAAAATGCAGTGTTTCGAGAAAGATGTCTGGCGCTATGGTCGAACGGCAGAGCTTTGACTGACATTCAAATTAAGAAAAGTATCACGGGATTAGGGGTATCACGGAAATAGAACAACTTTACTCTACATACGTCGATGTCAGCCATCTGCCATCTGCCATCTGTTGACTGAGGAAGCTGTTATCGTTATGTGCAATAGAGATTTAAGAAAACACATCTGAGCTGCTTCCAGTTCCTGTGAACTTCGTTTATTTAAAATCCACACTTTACTGCCACAGCTTGGAACTGTCTATGAAGTAATTTAATGCAATCTTAATTTTGTATGCACTGTCATGTGTTTATCAAAATGTCTTCTGATAACTCCATTTACTTTATTGCACTGTTTTAATTTCATATCTAGATCAGTTTTATGTTCTGCAAATAAATTTCTTTGATATTTGAATTCCGATACTTGCTTTATTGTTTCCCCATGTATTTAAATTTTCATGAGATTCATGCCACAATAATCTCTATTTATTAAAATGCTGTCGTTCCTTGAAATCTATATCTACAGACACGTTTGTTAATTCGTATATTTTGAATATTACTTCAAAAACGTAGATATCCTTTATACTTCAAAACAATTTGTCTAAGTTTGATATTAAGCTATGCCATTTTCTATGAATTCGTGTAATATCAAGAAAAAATCAAGTCGAAAGGTTAAAGAGCATTTCGTCGCTATGGTAACATCTCGTATTATCAAAGAGTCGAAAGGCACAGTAAGTTAGACTTGAACTGGAATCCGAATACACAGAATATAACAAAGCATCATCATCAGTGGAGATAAGTTTATGCCGAGTTACGTGCGCCATATTGCTCCATTGAAGTCCTTAAAGTTATATTCATAAGTTTTGCATTAGATGGAAAAGCACAATGCCAAGTCTCCAAGCGAGAATTCCCCATAGAAATAAAGGTCTTGTACTTTCCCCTTCCTGGTTAGTTCTTATTGTTACCTTTGAGATTTCCACATATTGAAGCAAGGTTATTTTTTTACACAGAACATTCTTCCACTCTTCCAGAACTTTACAGCGGTTGAGAAGTGGAGAAAATTTGATGGGAAATGTTGTGCGTGAACATAACATTACATGAATGAGACTGAGATTATATTCGAACAATTTTAGTGATTCAAAATATAACGAGACATTATAAAATAGACTTGTAATTGCAGATGTGTATACACTTAAACTAACAGACGAGTGTTTGTAACAAAATAAGGAATCTGTACTATTATTATTATTATCATCATCATCATAATCATCATTATTGAAACGGTTACTTAACGAAGCTGTACCAACTGCGGAGTTACCTACCGTCGCGTCGAAAGAATCTATCTCATCCACGCCAGAGCACAAATTTGGAACACAAGTCTAAATCGCTTGTGTCGCTATATTGAGGATCACGTAAGAGTAATTGCTAAAAGACTAATTTGGCCGTCTCTTCAGTGTTGCCAACTAATACTAGATATCACCAAAAGAGGATAAAATCACACAATGCCATGTACTATAATAATAATAATAATAATAATAATAATAATAATAATAATAATATAGTATTAGATGTCCTGCTTATTTATCTTTATGTTGGGGAGGCGTTTTCTAAACGATTCAATATTTTGTGAAAGAGTATATTTTTCTTCTAGACTTCTCGCACATTATGTTAGTAGTTAGTAGATTAGTGTATGATCTAATATTAAAATGTATTTTGTCTGACAACATGAAATTCATTGTTTGATTAAACAGTTTATGATTCACGAGACCTAACTTAAAAATTTATTTTGTTTGATCACGTGAAATGATTAGTATGAATTCCGAAAACGAATGCCACTTTGAAATGTATGCTTTAGAATATTTACTACATTATTGTAATAAAAGTCTAAACACGAGAGAAATTAATTAAAATGTGAAATGGTATTTCTATCGATTACCCAAGGGCATGCATCACACGAAATACGTTATATTTATTTACAGTTAGCCTACCTGAGTCTAATCTTGAAATTGTAACCACAACACAAAGCAACACATACAATAACTATTATGTATTAATATTAATACTGATATTAATTTATTATTAGAATGTTCAAATTTCACTAGCTTCCAGTAATGGACTCAGAAATCTAGAACAATTTGAATTTTCAGAATTTTAACTACCGACAATTTGTATCACTGCTGCCAACATAACAGTTATAAATCACTACAAGTTGTAGTATTTCTCAGTACCGAAATTCGAAATGAAGTTGGCAAAGAAAATTCAACCAGCAAACTAGAAAATCACCATAATCCACTAGCTTATGTAATAATGTGGGAAAAATGGTTAGGTTTCACCCTTAGGGTATTAAGTAAGCTGACCCGGACTATATGCTGGTGGATGATCATCATCAATATCATCTCACTACATGGATTTGGACATTGATTGACCCTTATTGGTCTCAGTTGTATAATAGCAGTTTTAGAAGTCTTTCTTGTCGTCTTATTCCTCTAGGTTGATAATACACTGCTCCGTCGATTTAGCAGAATTCGTTTGAGTTTAAAGAAAGCAGCGAAATAGTACAACGTGGTCTGTTGTAACGGGAATCCAAGCCTGTTCATACCGGTACGGCAAAATCACAAACCCGTTCATGTTCGAGTATTTCTCACAAAGTAAATATTATACAACGCCCTGAAAAAGGCGCAAGTATTAAATATATTGCTGTAGAGTTTAAGATAGTATTAATTTTATTTATTTTTTATATACTTGCATTTCTACTTATTTTTTACTTATTTTCTTATTTATTTACTTATTCATTAATTTATTGATTGATAAATAAATAAATTAATTAATTCACTCATATATTTATTTATTCATTTATTTATTTATAAACATATATATTAAATAAATAAAATTACTTTATATTAACGTTGTATCAGACTCACGTTTTTTAAAATGAATTAACAACTCTTAAATATCTTATCCCCATATGATCGAATTTTTAGTGTATATAATATTTCTTGACTTTCATGCTCTATCTATTAGCCTATTATGCTTGCCGACTGCAGGGGAATTGCTCCGCGTGTTATATCTAAGTGGGTAAGCATTGTCTTTCTCCTAAATCGACGGAGCAGTGTAATTCATTATTCTTGAGTCGCGTCCGTTATTCATATGCAAACCAATTACAGAATGATTTATATAAAACAGGTGTTATTTTATATCTACCTACTTCTGCTTGATAGAAGCTACGAAGGTGCAATTTCTTTCTGAATGTAAAGTATCTCTGGGAGAAATGTTCACCTCCACATATATGTTAAAAATGACCTCCTCTTCCTACTGTAGTGCACATTTCCGTACCCGTCGCTCCAAGTTTATCGCAGTTCGTTGCAGCATTTCCTTGTTAATTCCATTGATTTCGGTGATTATATTCTTCTTCAAATTGTCAATTGTCATGGTCGATTCCTATAAACTCTATTCTTAAGTAGTAATGGGGTGTGATTTGAAGACCTATAATTTTGTCGCTGTGACAGGTTTGTCGATGTTTCCAACTCTGCCTGTAGTTCGAAAATTACAGTTTCGAGAAATCGTTATCTCTACCCGATATGCGACTCAAAGCAATGACGACTGATGTACGCATATGAGAGCATATGTCACAGCTCCAGACAAATGCAAATCGGAAGATCACACTAACTTGAAAGACAATATAATTTGGATCTAATTAATTAGTATTGTCCCTCTCAAACGGTTAACGTCGAGAACTGTTTCACACTCAAGCTACGACCATACCTCATCGAATGCACTCGCTATATACATTCTTGGACGAATATACGCACTCACACATCGCGATAACACCGCTCACGGCATGTTTGATACTCTCCGAGCTAATCAGTACTGTTGATATAGCCTAATACTTATGGCTCGGTATGCCAAGTCGCTAAAGAGCGATAAACTCAAACATCTGTGGACTCGTGATGGGAAAAATTCGCAATCTCCAAGAATCATCCGAACACAAAAATCACATTGTGACAAAATCGCTATTATCAGTCACAAATATTTTGTCGGAGCTGTAACGGAAAAACGGTGCCATATCCCACCTCTATATTTTAAGACAACTCCACAAGAAATAATCCGGCGACGTTAGGTCAGGTGATTTTGATGGCCACAAATTTAAAGAAATTAATATATCATCAAACTTGTAGCCGTCTGCAGCAATCCTCAGAAATTGTTATATCATTTCTCAAGAGGCGGGGTACTTGAACTCCACCTGTCAAATAACGGCAAAAGTACAGTAGAGAAATTAGTTTTGTTCACGAATTCCGAGAGCCGAATCATGAGAAACGAGTTCATTACTACTCATAGTTCCTGGGTTTATTGCCTCACACCCTAAACATCACTCTGAATCTGATCAGAAGTTACTTTGACGCGGTGATTCATAAAGTGTGGGTCGCGATCCCCTATGGGTCGTGTAAAGAGCTGAGTGGGATCGCGAGATGATTACAAAATAAAACAACAAAGCACCTTATTAACATACATTTCTGTTGTATTTAGAAACAAACATAAATAATTTTTAAACATAAAAATAAGAAAAAAAAATTCAGTGTTATAAAGTAAAAGTAATTAATGAGATAAATGTGCCTGTTTTTTTAATAAAATAATTTCTGAAATTTGAATTCTAGGCCTATATTACATGCATACACACACTGATGTATTTAATTTCAAGAAGAATTATAGCGTTTGATAGGATGATATTCATAGACTAGACATTTATTTTGCATAAATACAAGTTTCCAAATGTTATAAAAAATTTAACAGATTCTTTTGCAAGCTCCAGGCATTTTTGCATTTCTTTTATATAAAATTGGTCTACAGTTTTAACTAGTAAAAACTAGTTTAAGCAACTGTGGGTAGATAGAAAGCGAGGTTTCGTAAGATCTAGAGTCAATGACAGGTTAGGTTTGGATTGTTCATATTTTTATTTTGTACAAGCCTAAATAAACCAAACCTATCTGTCATTGATTCTAGATCTGACAAAAAATTCGCTATCTACCTACATTTTTAAACTTGTTTTTATTAGTTGAAACTGGTTTTGACTGGATTTCGAGTCTTAACAATAACATGTATATAACATTTCAACATTGAACGAGTTTTCCCTTGATATTTTTAGGGATATCAGCCAGTAGAACAACTGTTTAAAAACGGATTCAGTATTCATCTGTGACTGTCCTAATTTCTTTCAAGTTTCTTTCGAAAAATACTCAAAAAGCTATTGACTGAAATAACTGTGTAAATTCAACTGCATATCCGCAAAAACAAACTCACTACTTGTCGTATCATATCGCATGTAAATAAATTTTTCATGACTTCTTTTTGTCAAGTGATCTCGACCAGAAATCAAGTTTCTTCATAAATTCATTGATTTTATTCCTCTCTTACTATGTTAACATATTGGCCTTGAAGACTACTATTCAAAGTGTTCAAGTGTTCGAAAATTATATCAGCAAGGAATTCCAGTCTAAGAAACCATTTTTAATTGGAAAATAGATTTGGATAATGTGATTTCTCGTCTTCCAGGTACCGGTAAATTAAAAAATGGGCGGTACCCACCGATTTTGAGTAAAACTATCGTTCTTTTCAATTTTTTAACTTCCTATGATTGTATGAGAAGATTCGAAGAGAACGTCAGGATGTAGACCTTCGGCTCCCCCCTCCTACCAATAATGCATAACAAAATATCAATACGGCGGTTGCTGTCGTCTGCGATACAACGAACTTTTTTGTTGATTTTCGAGTTCGTTATTTTCTTTTTTTTCTGGTTATTATATGCTTACATAAGTTGTGTTAACTCTCGCTAAGTGGTTTTATATTTTATTTTATCAGTCTTAATTATTATTTTATTATTGTTAATATTTTTGTTTCATTATTTTTATTATTTAATTACTTTGTATTACTATCTTCGTATCCTCTCCATCACTGTTATTCTATTAGACTATTATTATTATTGTTACTATTATTTATATTATTATTATTATTATTATTATTATTATTATTATTATTGATGTCTGTGCTGTTGCTGTCGTCTGCGATACAACGAACTTTTTTATTGATTTTCGAGTTCGTTATTTTCTTTTTTTCTGGTTATTATATGCTTACATAAGTTGTGTTAACTCTCGCTAAGTGGTTTTATACTTTATTTTATCAGTCTTAGTTATTATTTTATTATTGTTAATATTTTTGTTTTATTATTTTAATTAATTAATTAATTTGTATTACTATCTTTGTATTATTTCCATCTCTGTTATTCTATTATTATTATTATTATTATTATTATTATTGTTACTATTATTTCTATTATTACTATTATTATTATTATTGATGTCTGTGCGGTTGCTGTCGTCTACGATACAACGAACTTTTTTTATTGATTTTCGAGTTCGTTATTTTCTTTTTTTCTGGTTATTATATGCTTACATAAGTTGTGTTAACTCTCGCTAAGTGGTTTTATATTTTATTTTATCAGTCTTAGTTATTATTTTATTATTGTTAATATTTTTGTTTCATTATTTTTATTAATTAATTAATTTGTATTACTATCTTTGTATTATCTCCATCACTGTTATTCTATTATTATTATTATTATTATTATTATTATTATTATTATTATTATTATTTCTATCATTATTATTATTGATGTCTCTAAAATTTATACAGGGTGTTTAAAAAATACGGGGCATAATTTCAGGTATGTATTTCCCACATGTAGACAATCAAAATAGTTCATTACAACATGTGTCCGGAAATGCTTTATTTCCGAGTTATGGCCTTCACAACATTGAAATTCACCGGAACGTTTTTCTTTCCGCAGGTCGTTGCCGTCAAAGGAGACATTAAGAGGGCACTCTGACAGTTCATTCCGAGGCGAAGGTTACATTCAGTGTTGTGTAGGCGTTAGACTATCCGACATGTATTCAAAATAAGAGCTGGGAGAGATACACTTCATGTACGGTAAGGCGGACGGCAATGCTGAGCTGGCTCGTCGTTTGTACCAGGAGAGGTACCCACAGCGACAATGTCCAGATCGAAGACATTTGTACGTCTCTATTACCGTCTGTGCGAGTATGGAAAATTTAACTCTCCTGGTTTGGGAAGGGGACGACCAAGATCTACAACTCCAGAAGTACAGGAGGAGATTCTGGAGGTTGTGAACATGACTCGTTCTATCAGCACACGAAGGGTAGCGTTGCAAGTCAATGTTCCTCATACGACTGTCTGGAGACTGTTGAAAGAGTATCAATTGTATCCTTATCATTTGCAACGTGTACAGGCCCTGTCACCAGCAGATTACCCTGCACGAGTTAGGTTCTGTCAGTGGTTCTTGCAGCAGTGTGGTGTAAATCCGAATTTTCCTGCCTTAGTATTATTTACAGATGAATCACAGTTCACACGAGATGGCATAACAAATTTCCACAATCAGCATGTATGGGCGTATGTGCAACTGTTCCATCTCATCACCAGGTGCGGTTCTCCCTCAACATGTGGGCCGGTATCATTGGTGATCGATTAGTTGGACCGACCCCAGACAGACTTACGGGGCAGGCGTACACAAACTTCCTGGAAAACACCATACCTCATGTTTTAGAAGACACTCCACTGATCAATCTTCAACACATTCACTTCTTGCATGATGGCGCTCCTGCACACTTCAGTCGTACGGCTCGCCGGTACTTGGATCGAAGGTTTCCTGATCGATGGATAGGTAGAGGTGGCCTAATTGTTTGGCCTCAACGCTCACCTGATCTGAACCCTCTCGATTTCCACTTGGGGGGCCATTTAAAATCATTGGTTTATTCGTCTCCGGTGCCTGATTTGTAATCCCTTCGGAATCGAATTGTGGCATGTTCTGACATACGCAATACTCCTGGAGTTTGGGATCGTGTTCGCAGGTCAATTGCGACATCGATGTGAGGTCTGTATTCAAGCAGGAGGTGGACGTTTGAACATCTTCTGTAATGAGAACGACCTGCGGAAAGAAAAACGTTCCGGTGAATTTCAATGTTGTGAAGGCCATAACTCGGAAATGAAGCATTTCCGGACACATGTTGTAATGAACTATTTTGATTGTCTACATGTGGGAAATACATACCTGAAATTATGCCCCGTATTTTTGAAACACACTGTATAGACTCTACTGGACTGTACCTGAGCACGCATAATGCTCATTTCGGGTATTTATTCAAATGTATTATTATGAATAAATTTGAAATTTGAAATTTACAGGGATTTTTCGATTGGAGTTCAGTGCTGGTACGATAGTGGAGGTTCGCTAAGAAATGTCTGGCCCAAAACTGGGTCGCGCCTTCAAAAAGTTTGGTAACTACTGGAGAGAACGATCCCTATTTTTCTGGAGTTACAGCATGGAAATACTATCCGCCACATAATGAAAGAGAAGTACTTAATTTTGTAGTTTTTCATACATTAGTAGTCAATTCACACAAAAACGTTACTATTATGGGGTACTCATATTTTTCAGATGTATAGAGTCGATGAGAAAAGTATATGTTTTCATATTTCACATAGTTTAAGCGTACACGACGAAACTGCATCTCATTCATCCCAGATACGTTACCGCACTAAAATGATAAGTTAATTTTCATTCAGAAAGGCAATATGACTTGAATTTCTACTCAAGTGAGGGTTTTACACGGTCCATGAAGATTAAACTGAGGTATTTCCTGCTGCATGTAAACAAAAGGGGGGAAATTACTCGTCTTAACTTCCGCAAGGATGAATTTTTAACGATTTTTGCAAGCGGAGCGTGCAGATATTAGCCTTTTTCCTGTTTGTGTCGATTGGGGTAGGCGGACGCAGCGCGGCGGGGGTGTTGTCGCGCAGAGCCGTGTAGGCGTTCATATGCATTAGTCGGCATGGTAACTGCTGGTTGCGCGGCAACGCGTGGTTAATCAGCTCCAGCGCGCCTGCCTGCCTGCCAGCCGGCATACCCGACCGGTTGTTATCTCCAACAGACGCGCATTTCATCCAGCGTCGTTGTAACAAATGAGCTCGGAGGGGCGAAAATTTATAACAAATAAGGAAACACGTTCCTCCTTTAACAACAAGATTTCCTCCAGATCTCTGGATCTTTAATGCCATCGTATAAATTTCAAAACGCTACTCTCTCACTGTGCGGAGGAAAGGTACTGAGGTACAGAAAAAAAATATTCCGAAAATGTGTCTTCAGAAACCCTAATACTGTAAAAGTTTTTGACAAGTCTTTATTGGATCTACATTAATAAAAAAAGTGGTGGAACCGAAATTACACTGGCGTCATTCGACTTCGGTCGCCATATAAATGCTTGTCATATACGATAAACTCAATGATGTGAATGAGTCCATTCCTATACACAAGAGGAGTCCACATCCTAATATATGCACATATATCTTGAACATGTGGGACCCACGCATTGGGAAAAGGAGCAGAAGACGTCAAAAGAGAAGGTGGTCGGACGCTTTCCGGAGAGAGACTGGAGCGCAGTGGACGAGAACAGCAAGGGACAGGCAGGCATGGAAAAGACTGGAAAAAATTACGAACATTTTATAAACTGTGTATAGTTGTGTATTTTTTTATATAGTTCTTTGTGTGTGTGTTAGTTTGGATAGATTGTTTGCGTGTTTAGCTGGTATAATTTATGTTTTTTTTTTGCATAATTGAAGGGTTCAGAGCCATAGTGGGCCAAGTGCCATACATTAAAAACGGAGAAAACAACGGTCAAAGTTAAGTAAATACCATAATTCAAAGAATTATATAGCAAATAATATAAAGTATGCACATTAAAACTAAATAATACGTCAATCTTCATTAAGCTATGGTGTTCACTTAACTTTAACCCTTGCTTTCTCCTTTTTTAGTAAATGGTACTTGGCCCACTATGGTTCTGAACCCTTTAATTTACGTGTTTAGTTGTGTAGCTTTTTGTGTTTAGTTTGGTTGTGTGTTTAGTTGGTATAATTTATTTAGTTTATATAGTTTTTGTGTGTTTAGTTGGATAGTTTGTTTGTGTGTTTACTTTGCATAAATTACGTGTTCAGTTTGTATAATTTTTGAGTGTGTTTAGTTTATATAATTTATGTGTTTAGTCTGTATAGTTTTTTGTGTTTAGTTTGTATAGTTTGTTTGTGTGTTTAGATTGTAAGTGTATAGTGTAAGCTCTCTTGGACTGGCTCCCAAGTGTATAGACTTACAGCTTACCCTACCTTATGGGGTTTCAGGCTTTTCATATATATATATATATATATATATATATATATATATATATACAATTTGGAAGAGCTTTATTTATAATCCATAGAGGGGGTTTGTAATCCTATTTAAAAATAATGTTAATGTTATGCAGTTGCATTTTGGTTTCAGGAAATGAAAATGTATGACAGATGCAATTGGACTGCTGCGAACAATAGACGAAAGATACAAGAAGAAAAATAAACAAGTGTATGTAGTATTTGTGGACTTGGAAAAGGTTTTTGACAGAGTCAACTGGGATGAATTTATGTGGACCCTGGAGAAAATTACTGTGGATTGGAAAGAGAGGAGGCTATTCTGTAATTTTTATATGAAACGAGTTAAAGCCAGGATAGGAAAAGAAATATAAGCGGGAAGTGGACTACGGAGAGGAATGCAAGGATATACTTTATCACCTATCCTGTTCAACATCTATTTGGAGCATTTAATAAAGAACTGTTTTCAAAACATGGGAAGAGTAACAGCAAAAGAAGAATACAGCGAATAAGATTTCCTGATGATATGGCGTTGTTAGCAGAAGAGGAGACGATACTAAGTGATATGCTATTGGAGCTAAATGACACCTGTGAGCAGTATGGGATGAAGATAAATGCAAACAAGTCGAAGGCCGTAGTTATCTGAAGAAAAATAAAGAAGGTAAAAGTGCGAATTCAAAATGATGTAGTAGAACAAGTGGACACTTTCAAATACTTGGGGTATAGGTCTACTGTAAGTAGTAACATGAGCTGCTACCATTAGATCAAAGGAAGGATAGCAATGGCAAAGGAAGTTTTAAATAGGAAAAGGAGTGTCTTCTGCAGACCTTTAGAAAAGGAACTAAAGAAATGATTAATGAAGTGCTGTGTGGGAATTGTATGGGACAGAAGCATGGACATTACGACGAAGTGAAGATAAACGACTATAAGTATTTTAAATGTAGATATGGAGGAGAATGGAGCATGTTAAAAGGACAGACAAAATAGGAAATGAAGCTATGCTACTGTACAAAGAGTGGGTGAAGAAAGAATAATGCTGTAACTGATCAGGACGTATCTATATGCTATTCCTGCACCATCGAATTTGGATAAATAATAATAATAATAATCTATCATCTGGTCAACTGCTGCCTGGACTGTTATGATTCGGTTCACGCAGAGATAAAATCGAGTCCTGAGACAATTAACAGTTACATTAGAACTTCACGCCAATGCGCCAATAATGGGCAGAACAGGTGCAGACCAGGCTGTCCCAGACGAGATCAATTCACGAAGGAGTCCACCACTCCCCTTCCCCCGAATGCAGAGACAGCAAACAAACTAACAACTGCAATTGAAACTAGGTCCGAGTAAGTTACGAGAAGTTATTTGGCTGTATCAAGACCAATTCGTTTTGGTATACACAAGTTTTTTTTAATTTGTTAGTAATTACATTTCTTCTTCTTCTTCCTCCTCCTTGGGAACTCAAATTAAATATATTTTTAGCAGCCCGTAATTAAGTACCGGTACACTGTAGGCTATGTTCTATCTATTTTCTCCTATAATGATACAATAAACTAAAATCACTTCACATTCGTTTTCTAGACATTAGAGTACTGGAACCACTAATTATTCTGTATTTCTACAAATAAAAGAAGATCGCGCATGAGTGAGACAGCAACTTTTGTGCGACGTTGCAACCTATTCGCCTCGGAACATAATACAAAACTGTGGAATTATGCATTTTCACCTCTTTCATTGTGATGTTTCCTACTGTAGGTATTCGAAAATAAGAGATCCGCTACTATTACATGGAATTATTACTTCTCTTACAAGATTTTCATCATAAGAGCCCAGTCCTAGAGGCAGAAGTTGTGATCTGATGGAAAATAAGAACCGCCCTTGATTTAAACACTGACCGATGTACTCAAGGCGAAAGAGAAAAAAAGAGTTTGTATTTTCCACGTTTTTTCTTGGATATACGAATTATTTCACAATTTATAATAATTTGGCTTATCCTTATTCTTTCTTAAAATAATACATGAAATTGTCCATTAACGAAAGAAAGTTTGTTATGGTGATGCATAACAAGTATGATGGCGAAAAATGTTGTTTGTCGAATAAATAGGCAATTCAAAATGTATAAATAATTGCTGAGATATTTTGTTTAGTATGTGTCTTACTTTGGATAGACTATAACAGACGAGCGTGTACAGTAGTGGCAAAAAAAACCGGACCGACCCTTGTAGCTGATTTCAGACCCTTGTTCACTCCAGAGCACGATAGACTGGTAACTAAGACTTTCGTGGTTCGAATCCTGCCTGGGAAGGAAACTTTTTTTGTTCCTTATTCAAATTTAATTTTCGATTGCTAGTAAAATTCATGTACTGGGAATAATAAGTTAATTAAGTAGTAAAATATCGCTGCAATCGAAAAGTATTGGGAATAAATTTGAATAAGGAACAAAAAAGTTTCCTTCCCAGGCAGGATTCGAATCACGAAAGTCATAGTTATCAGTCTATCGTGCTCTGGAGTGAACAAGGCTGTGAAATCAGCTACAACGTTCGGTCCAGTTTTTTTTGCCACTACTGTACTTCGCTATGAAATTGGATTTTGAAGTACTGGTACATTTAATACATATTTCATCGTGATTTTTGTGTAGACTACTACACGTTTACTTACTTACTTACTTACGAATGGCTTTTAAGGAACCCGGAGGTTCATTGCCGCCCTCACATAAGCCTGCCATCGGTCCCTATCCTATGATTTTAAATTACATCATTTAACGCGCACGTGAGCACTAAAGTAAAACAAAAAAAAAACTTTCATCATCATCATCATCATAATCATCCTTCATGCATTAGGAAATTGATTCCTGTAGCAGCTACTGAAATTGGTCCATCCATCTTTTGGCTGGTCTTATAATATCTCTTCTTCCCCGAGGTTTATATTTCCAAAACTTATATGGTATCCTGTCCTCCTGCATCCTTGAAATGTGAGACATCCATGTATTCCTATATTCTTTTATTTTGCTGTTTAATTCATAAATCTCAAGTTCTTCTCTTATATCGTCGTTTCTTTTATGTTCTATTTTCCTGTAACCTGCTACGCTTCTAAAAAATTTCATCTCATTTGTTTGTAATCTAGAGGCATCTTTCTTTTTCATAACCCATGTTTCGCTTCCATATAGCAAACTGGGCACTGACATCACCTTATAAAACTTTAATCCAAAAATAACAGACTCTTACTATAATACAAAAGTAGAAGCAGTCTGATGCTCATTGACTGAGGCAGTCTATACCCCGTCCGTGGAATCCGTAGAGTACCAGTAACAAAACAAACCTTCTGCGCAACTGGCGTCATAGCTGGTTGGTACAGTGAGGAGTCAGGGTGCGACAGAAAGAGCGTTTGAGAGAGGGAACATCACAGTCTAGTATATACAGTCACGAAGCTTGAGTTGTGAGAGTGCTAGGAACAATAGACTGTGCCGGTACTATTTCGCATTGTCTGTAATGAGGCGATATTAGCGATCCTAGTGCTTAGCAACTATCTATGGATGCATATTTACTACGTATTGAGCTTCGTGACTGTATATACTAGACTGTGGGAACACGCTATGTGAACACTCTCACTCACTCACTCACTCACTCACTCACTCACTCACTCACTCACTCACTCACTCACTCACTCACTCACTCACTCTCACTCACTCACTCACTCATTCGCTCGCTCTCTAGCTTGGGGAAGGGAAGAGTGAACCTAATTACAGGCTGCTAAAAATAGTATTTAATTTCAATTTCCAAGGAGGAGGAAGAGGAAGAAGAAGAAATGTACTAACAAATGAAAAAATAAAACTAGTTTATATCAAAAAGACTTCGTCTTGATACAGCCTAATAACTTCTCATAAACTTACTCAGACCTAGTTCCAATTGCAGTTATTTTTTTAAATAGTTTGTTTGCTGTCTATGCATTCGGGGGAAAAGGAATTGTGGATTCCTTTGTGAATTGATCTCGTTTGAGACACGTCTGGTCTGCATCTGTTCTGTCCATTATTGGCGCATTTTCGTGAAGTTCTACTGTGACTTTCTGAATTCTCAGTACCCGATTTTACCTCTTCGTGCACCGAATCATTACAGTTCAGGCAGCAGTTGGCCGAATACATTATTATTATTATTATTATTATTATTATTATTATTATTATTATTATTATTATTATTATTATAAGGCACATGAGGAGTAGGTAACCAATTAAAACACCATTTTATATACTCGCAATTAAAAACATTAGTGTTATCAAACGTTCCTTTATTTTATATTGCCACAAATACACAGTGTCCCGCTTAGAGGGATCGAGAAATAAATGCTCACCATTTAAAATCAGGTGAAGATATCGTTATGATTTACATATGATAAGATGCAGAAACTGTCCACGTTTATGCACCAGTGGTTTAAAACAGTTGCATGTTCATGCGCATGCGTACTAATGTTTATCGTGGAAACAAACCTGGCGCCATTCAGCAGAACATTCCGTCATTGGACCATTCTTCTTCATCGAGGCAACAGTCACAGGGAATGTGTCTGGACATGTTGCAGAACTTTTGTTGTTGATCAACTTCTCCTATAATCGGTTTTTCAGCAACATGGTGCTCCACCCCATTACTATGGAGCAGTGAGCGGCTTCTTGAATGTAGACTTTCCCAATAGGTTGATCGGAAGAGGAGAACCCTTGCCTGGCCACCTAGGTCAACCGACTTGACGCCCATTGGGGCTTTGTGAAAAGTGTTGTGTACCAACGTGATACAGTTGACACTTTGGAAAACTGAGGCAACGCATTATAAATGCAGCTGCGCTAATCACCCCACAAATGTTATGGAACACTTGGCAGAAGGTTGAGTACCTTTTGGATGTCTTCAGGGTAGCTCGAGCGCACACATCGAGTTGCACTGACCATTCTCCGAAACTCGCTTGCCTACGTCTTATCCCGGTCCCCCTCCCCCAGATTTTATTCGCCAGCTAGTAACTGGGCTGTCTTAACTCCTTTCTCAGAAAATTAATTTCTGTTAGGAATTGGACGTCTGCGTAATATCATACAACTGTTTAAAATAACTTAAATAAAAGGGCCTCGTTAAGTAATTAAATGTCACGTGATTTCCTCCCTTTCTACGACCTTGCGACATAACCACTTGGACGGACAGTAGATAGTATGTCTGAGTAAATTTATCTTTTCGGATCGGGCAGAAGTGAAGATTGAATTTACAGTACGTAAGGTACTCTTTTATAGAGTAGGTACAAAATTATTTCAACAAGAGTTACTAGTACGAAGAACAAATCAGGCCCAGGAGGAGATGAGTACAGGGACTGCCCCTCTACCGAGACAGTCTTTTCCTTTCAATTCTGAAATGGAGCCTATAAATAATTTACATACAAATTCTGATAAAACCAGGAATATTAATTTGATTTATATTAAGAAATGGAGTGAATTTCCTGGAAAAGGGAAGTTTTTACATCAAGTTATACAAAAAGTTATGTAATAAAACCATTATTTATACTTTAAATTAGCACTTATTTCTCGATCCCTCTAAGCGGAACACGGTGTATAGGCTTAACATTAAATTTCTCCCCTCTCTGCGCGCAGTGCGCTTAGTTTACTTGGAAAATGTTTGTGCGCATTTGATTTGTTCACATTACAACAGGTGTTCGCGCGCAGTCGGTACCTATCCACCCTAACTATGCATTATTTAGAGAGATTCCATGTACTTGAGGTTATCACACGATGTCAGCATACAAAATGTACATTGGTCAAACATCTCTGCTCTGAGCATGATTGAAATATACGACTTCTGCCCTCACAAACCTTCAGAGCCGCTGCTGAACCACTGGTCACAGTCTGCGATGGGAAAAATAATTTATTAATCGTTTTCGTATGGTTTGAAGCATATCGTGGCGATTACCTTTTGATAGCTGTTTATTCAGTCCGTGCGACGAACACGACTAACGACCTGAGAGATTTCTTCTTCTCTGTATCTGAACTATGGATATATCTTTGTTTGCGCCAGGCCGTTCAGTATATTGTGATCAAGAGTCCAGTCACCTCTCTTATTTTCTGCTTCTATTGGTATAAATGACGCCCAAGGTATCGATTAATTTTCCATGAGGTACAACCTCAACACCTACATTCATTTTGGATAGCATTACGACAAATTTATCGTGTGAATTATATGCCATATTTCATTCCTGAATTGCAACGCAAATTACTGTGACGTCTACGATCCGCGTCGTGGGAATCAACGATAGAACAAAAACGCAGAGGTCAAACAACTCATTTCCAGCTGTGATAGAGTATCAACTTTCAGTTCGAATTACAGCTTTTTCGTACCTTAAGCTGTTTTTAATTCACACTGCTAAGAAATTGCGAAAGTAACCCGTACCCGATGAAATTAATTAATTTTCGTTAGTGTTATTATTGATCTAACATGTGTGTGTTTTATCTTTAAATATAATAATAATAATAATAATAATAATAATAATAATAATAATAACAATAATAATGATTTATTTAACTTGGCAGAGTTAAGGCCATACGGCCTTCTCTAACACTCAAGCAGGAGTAAAACTGCCTTACAAAAAACACTACAAATTTACAAAGTACACTACAATTTTACACACAAAACTGAATAAGATAATAATAATATAATGTAAACAACAAGTAAGTAGAAATCAGACATATTATATAACATACAGAAAGAAAGGAAATGCATAATAAAATATGAACAGCAGGTCAAATAAATAATTGAGACATACAAAGCATAAAAAATAAGACAATTATTGACAATAATAATAATAATAATAATAATAAGAGTAATAATAATAATGATGATAATAATAATAATAATAATAATAATAATAATAATAATAGTGCAGTACAAAGCATACAATGAATACAATATTTTTAGGTACACACAGTAAGGAAAATTATGATTATATACAGCTCAAGTTATCACATTATAGATATACCATTATCGGGAAATATGAAAACGAAAAGATAAAAAAAAAGTTAAATATCACTAGAACATTAAAAAAAATGTGTATACGTGGAAACATGCAATACAACACTTGTCATAATAGTAAGTTAGTTTGGCAACTCGTCATAAGGTAATTTTCTAACTTGGATTTGAAAAATTTCAATGTTCGGCAGCCCTTGACTTCAGGCGGCAGAGAGTTCCAGTGACGAGAGGTAGCAACAGTGAAAGATGAGGAATACAGAGTTGATATGTGAAGTGGAATTTCTAGCGTGTGATCGCGTTATGATCGAGTATTAATATTATGATAGCGAGAGAGAGTATGAAAACGGGCGAATAAATAAGAGAGGGATGAAGTGTGCATAATTCAATATAAGAAAGAAAGTGAGTGAGTATTATTTAATGCAACATGTTATTTGGCTAATATTGTTGTATAGATAAGTCATATTGACTGAAATTTTACTAATATAAAAATATAGTTTGATAAAATAAACGAATAAAGAAGAAACTGGTATCATCATACATATACCTACAGAATGCAAGACTATAGACTGCCAGAACAGATAATCAAATATTAACCCAGAGGATATAGAGAACTTGGACGATCAATAAATCGCTGGAGAGAATCTCTCTCTATAGAAGACGGGTCAGGCCAATAGGCCTAAATCTTATCAGTGCAAGAAGAAGTAGTCCTATATGCGATAATTGTCTAAATCCGACAGATGGCTCGGATGACATTAAGGAATCGACGATGACAGGCGGACTATCCTTCCTGAGCCCTGTAAATGAGGTAACACTGACTATTGACGAGCCAGAACCCAGAGTTCGGAACCTCAAGCCCTTAGAACCTATATCAGCATGGGAAACCCATACTACCCCGAGACATCATCCCAGCCTATTTTTACTACTGCATTATAGATGATAGATGAAAAGAGGAAGAAGTGGACAGTGTTGGTGGGATGAAAGTGGGAAACGAGAGTTCCATAAGAAAAAACTCTCTGCAATGTCTGTTTCTTCCACCACAACTGTCACTCAGATCTGATCGGTGATCGAATTCGGGTCGCCTGAAATGTGATGGTATAATATTGGGAACAGCAAGAAAATCCAGTTTTTCTGGCGAAATTATCTTCGTAATCATTCTAATTTGCAGCCTATATAAGTATACTGAGATGTATGATACTAAATTATTATAAAATACATGGAGGTATATTAAATAAAATAAAATTGTTAAATTCTGATATTACGGTTATAGAACTTCATAACACTCACTTGAAAAGTCAATCAAGGGCTTAAAGAGAATTGTAGTTTTTCTTCTGTCGTCTGATATGTACTACATGAACAGACTCATATAGGGATGGAACAGAAAAATTCCAAAAGTATACACGGAGGTAATAATAAACAAATAAATGCCATTCTATTCGCAGACGACCAAGAAATATTAGAAGAGACAAAAGGCAATCTTCAAGAAAATGTGACAAAACTGAATATAACATTGCAGAGTCACAATATGAAAATATCTGTAAACAATCTGGTCAAGAAAGGTAAACATAATAAAAGATTCAAAATTCTAATAATTTATCGATTATTTAATAAATTAATTATTCTCAATATTTAGTGTGTTAAATATCAATTTACTCTTTGAATACTGATTTGAAAAATAATGTACAAAAATACTACTGTATGAATGGCTATAAAGAAAAACACTTGGGACCAAACATGGCAAAAATCTACAGTTAAAGGAATATAAAGTATTATCAAAACCTGCTTTGTTTTATGGAAGTAATACGTGGATGTTGAAAGAAAATGATGAAAGACGAATAGACGCAACAAAAATCAGATATCTTATACATTTCTTGAGAATTGTTGTTTAGTAAACTGTACGAAGACAAGTCCGAATCTCACAAGTCATACCAAAAGGCACCACTTAAGAGGCAACTAGGCCAGGAGATAATGGCACAGGGTGGCCAGTTCCTTCCCCCTCCATTGCATACATCGCCGATTAGTTAAATATTACACTAATCAGATTTCAGGTGCATACAAACAATTGTTCTTTCTCTGACACATATCGTCAATTGAGATGTAGGCCTAATACCTGATAATAAATGCGCATATCAGTTATTGAGAATAAGCCTACGAAATCAAACTAGAAATCTGGACATAAATAACTGAACATAACAAGGAATCTGGTTGAAGATGTAAAAGCTATCTGTAGTAATGTCACGAGAGGTCTGAGATTTATCTGGGAAATCTCAGATCTCGAGTGACATTTATTAGGACTATTATTTCGTGAATAAAATAAAAATGTAAATAATATATTCCTAAAATTCGATGACAAAATGTTAATAATTGTATATTTACGAATACTTAACCTATTCAGACATTGTGAAGTTGAAATAGATGAATATCGATTATTGCAATAAAGAAATTCGATGTTGTTATTCAGTAATGCCAATTGTTTTATTTCATTCACAAAATACAAATTTTATAGGCTACAATTATAGGTTAAGTTACCTGTGGGAGCAGGACCAATGTCAGCTGTGTCTTATTTCGACTGTTCTCAGTGCTACAGGAAAGCATTTTTTATAGCTCGACAAACGCATTCTCGCTGTAGTGTGTAACGGAACTAAAGCTGCATCTACACAGTTCAATATTCCAATCGCGTATGCGTGCAATCTGGGAAGAATATTGAAAGAATCAAGTTTAAAAGGTACGTTCAATTAAGATGCATGAAGATTGTGTCTACATGGTGCGCCCCGTTTTGAACGTCGTCTTCACTCCGTAAATATATTAATTAATATTAAATATCAATCTTGCATTCATTGCTTTAAAGTTGAAAGAAAAGTTTAACCGTGTAGTTGCATCTTAATGTATTCATGATCATCAATTTACGGGGAAACAGTTGACTACAACGACTAAACAAAGGAACGACCATGCGATAAATTGATAGCGCTAAATCTAGCTGCAAAAATTATCGCAAAGTGTGACTGTGATTGGTCGGAATTAAAAATTTCATTACACTTCATTGGTCGAAAGTGGAATGATGTCATATAAACGAAATAGAATAAATGGATGGACCGCCTACTAAGAATGTCTCTTGAGCGTTTGCCATTGCAGACATTGAAATTATATTCCATTTTGTAGACGGGATTTGAGACGGCCCAAAAAACGACGGAGACAACAATTTTATTTCGACGCGGGGCTTAAACCCAATACTTGATTAAGAAGAAGAGAACTACAGATAGGCTATAGGATGAACGCTTTTCAGCCCTTAACTTAAATAATAAATCCGAAACATTTAGTGTAAAAGTGTACACATATAAGGCTATTGTGACGTCGCGAGATGTTATGATCAAGTTCTTCCACAAGTTTTAATTCAAGACGAAAGATCGAGTCTTTAAATCACAATACTAGAACTGCGACATCTCCCTTGTGGGTCAGCGTAGGCCATTGCTCCGAGAAGTTGTATACGAGAAGAACGAATGCAATCAAATTTGAAAGGCAAAGTATGAAGTTTCATGTTTTCATCTTGTCTGCAGGTCAATAACCTTATTTTAGATTTATAACCTGACACACGATCTATCCATTTCGTTGTAACATGAACAAAACAGAATTTTACAATTACAATGAACATAATATCTTAATATTCTATTCCAGAATGTCTCCGAATTCGTATCTGTCTTCCTACTTAAAATATTATTCATAAATTCATTCAAGTTACTTTAGTGAAAACAATTTAAAAAATTTTTTCTTATTCCACTCATTCATGTGAAAGAGACTGAGATTATTTTCATCAAATAAAATGTCTTAAAATAAAATCTCTTGAATAGGAATGTAGGAGAGCGATTAAGGGACGCGAATGAAACAAAGATCTTAGCTATAGGCTTAGTTCAGGTAAGAAAAAGGTCTTTTGATCCAAAGTTAAGCTCGGGTGTAGGTACGAAATCCAGGTTGTGTTTTTTTCCTACATTTTCTCCAACAGTAACGCGAATATGAGGTAATTTATGGCGAATCCTCGGTTTCCCGTCCAAAAATACCATCACGTTACAGTACTGACACAGTCTAGTATATACAGTCTCGAAGCTCAATACGTAGTAAATATGCATCCATAGATAGTTGCTAACCACTAGGATCGCTACTATCGCCTCATTACAGATAATGCGAAATAGTACCTGCACAGTCTATCGTTCCTAGTACCCTCACAACTCAAGCTTCGTGACTGTATATGCTAGACTGTGGTACTGACCTAAATGAGGGAGAGAGTAATTGCGAATTATTTAAAGGATGCTGCAGATTACACTTTTCCATTGCTGTTGATAAAAAAATAAAATCATATGCCACTTGTCGGACTAAATGATGTCATAATTATTTTCTCTCAGTCCCAAACAAAACTGATGCGAGGAGAATTTTAAACTCGAAATTTCTTTTGGCGGTGAGAACCACAGTGTTTGAATTGTTTTTATTATTATTTTGTTTCTGTATTTTAATATTGCCACATTTCGTCCTTAAATTTAGTTAGAAATGGTTCAAAAAGTTAGAAAAATTCTCTTCGAAACATCAGCAAAATGTCTCAGAAATTCTTACTCTGAGCCGTTTCTGAACAGCATTCTGGTATTCAGGAATCCAACTAACAGATAATGATCTCATATCTAAATCAAGATTTATACACTGTGAAAGATACGTTCGTAGGAACCTTCATAATATTTGATATGACTAAGTCCAATTCGTCGATCTCCAAAATGATGTCATGAATGCCATAGGTATTTTCTGGAATAGCCACAGAAACAGGCCTTCCAGCACGGTGTTCATCTTTTATCTCCGTTCTTCCTCTCTTAAATTCAGCGATCCACACTTTTATGGTGGAGTACGAAAGATAAGGAACCATCAATGAATCTACAACATTTGCAAAATTTCTTTTCCATTAAACCCCTTCTAAAACTAAGGCTTTACACCGATCGACACTCAATTTGATCAAAATTTAATTTTTTATCTGACCTAATTTCTTTAAAAATTTACAATAAAGAATCGGCTAAACTTCTTATTGCCAAACATTTAGTAACTATTATTTACTGTTCACTTTGTATGTATGTATGTATGTATGTATGTATGTATGTATGTATGTATGTATGTATGTATGTATGTATGTATGTATGTATGTATGTATGTATGTATGTATGTATGTATGTATGTATGCATGCATGCATGCATGTATGCATGCATGTATGTATGTATGTATGTAAAAAAATAAGTTATGGTTTATTTAACGACGCTCGCAACTGCCAGAATTTTCTCCCTCAGGAGTTCTTTCACGTGCCAGTAAATCTACTGACATGAGTCTGTCGCATTTAAGCACTCTTAAATGCCATCGATCTGGGCCGGGATCGAACCCACAAACTCGGGCACAGAAGGCCAGCCCTATACTGACTGCGCTACCTTGGCCGACTGTATGTATGTATGTATGTTTTACTAGGTTATTTTACGACGCTTTATCAACATCTTAGGTTATTTAGCATCTGAATGAGATGAAGGTGATAATGCCGGTGAAATGAGTCCAGGGTGCAGCACAGATAGTGACCTAGCATTTGCTCATATTGGGTTGAGGGAAAATCCCGGAAAAAATCTCAACCAGATAACTTTCCCGACCGAGAATCGAACCCGGGCCACCTGGTTTCGCGGCCAGACGCGCTAACCGTTACTCCATAGGTGTGACTGTATGTATGTATGTATGTATGTATGTATGTATGTATGTATGTATGTATGTATGTATGTATGTAGAGAGGTATCAAACAACATGTCCATTTCCGTGGTAACCGCTTTTGCTTTTTTGTTTTTAACAGCTAAGGTACCAGGCTAACTATACAGTAGACATATCAGTACTCCTCAATACATGAATGGGGTCCCAGTCGAGCCAAATTTAAATCGAGTAATTTCTTTTACCGTAACTGTAGAGCTTAGTAGGTACTGTTTAACGCAGGCCTGAGCGTAAATAACTCGATTGAGTCACTGCAAACCACCCCTTAACTCCACACTCCACCTTTCCCGATTGAAACAGTAATGTTTTCGTGCGGTACGAGCAGGAAGAAAGGTCAGTGATGGATTGAATCAGCGGACATCATAGTTTTTACGAGCTTTCGGCTATAGCCGGTCGCTTAAATTCCACCATTGATACACAGAGCCTTACTCTGCGTTTGTTTATAAGGCGGAGTAAGCGAGAAGGACATTGGCGGAAGTTTCTGCGTCCCTTTCGCTTCCCCTCTTATGTCCAGGAAAGGTTTAAGCAATCTGTTAACATTCACCTCTTAACAGCTTCAACTACCATCATTATCTTAAAGAGGCAGGCTGAATTTGTACCATTACGTCCATCTTACGTGAATTATTATGCTAGCACGAAACTAGGAGCTAAAATCCTCTCATAGTCTATCCAGGTTTCGTACAATCACTTCTACGTATGTAGGTTATCTTCAGATCAATCCCTTGCATACATCAACAATCAGTAATCGGAGAAATGCTATTAATATGGTAATGGAATCGTGATCGGATGGAACGATGATTCCTAACGTGAACGGAGAACTCCTAAAATAACTCCATCTGGGATCCAGCATCTGCAAACACTTCAATCCAAGTAGGCTTTTTGTATTTGCGGAATGAGTTGCGTGCTAATTATGTTAAGAAGGCTCAACCAATCGCCATAACTCTCATACACTTATTCCCATCCAGCCATAAAATCAGTATTCTATTCCTCTGATGTATGTCGGCCGTACCCCAAAGATCTACACGAGTCGTTACATCCCCGTCAGGAAAGAAGATACCCTGAGAGAGTTCTGGTGTCCTTTTTTCCAGATATATGAGTCGCCAAGAACCTATCTCCACTGTCATCTACTAATCTTACACAAACTGCGTGAAACACCACGGTGAATAATCGCCTCTACGCCGTAAAAAAACAAGTTCTACCCTATTTTTCGAATCAGAGTTAATGAAAAGGGAATCATCTACAGTGTCGATCGAAATATGATGAAAAAGTAGGAGAACCCCGAAAATAACCAAAAACCTTGGCTTTGTTCGTCACAAACACAACTTCGCCATTTCGAAGACTTAAATTCGGATTTGCGAACTTCGTATGCCAACTGAGCTACCAAGATGGCTTTATGTTTAGGTTATATTAATAATGGAAACTTGCATATGAAATGGAATTCGATTTAAATCGTAAATAAATCTTTAATTTCGTCCCGAAATATGTAAAAAAACATTTTGTTCTTAAATTTGGCTATTTTCTTTGGCCTTACATATTAATATAACAAATGACAATTTAGATCTAGCATTGTAAACCTGTTGAAAGAAAGATGAAATCGAAGTTGAAGTGGATAAATTTTGTATATACTTTGTAGCATTGTTTTGGAGTTTCCCGTTTCAATAAAATTGTGCTTTAAACAGAAACACCGCTTGCTTTCAAGAGGGGATTAAAACTTGTAGAACATCAAATATACTTGTATACATTAATCCTACATTTCATGATATGCAAGTTTCAAGAATATGTACAACCATCCATTCGATACGGTAGCCTACAACTAAACTCTATAATTGTCGCTCTTATGCCAAAAACTCTAAGTGTACAATTAATGTTTTGAAAAAACGATAATTAAAAGTTCCAATTTTAATGAATTTCAGTGGGAAACATTAAGTTTAGACGAAAATTTAAACTGTTTAAAAATTTAAAAAAATTCGTGTTTTTTGCAATACGATAAATTATTAATTTACATCTTGAAAAATGCATAAATAAATATTATTCATCGCAGTTCAGAAAGGAATTTCATGTTGTTCTCTAGTTTACTCTTCCTTTGACCCAGCGTCTTCCACTTTTTATAATTTAACGCTTTATTATCCGTTCTATAAATGAGAACAGATGATAAGTATACTAAGCTGTCACTTGAGTTTCATTGTCTGAAACCCTAATGCAAACATAAATACAAAATGCACTGAAGAATCAACACGGAAATGCAAAGCTACAGCTAAAGTACAGCTGCAAAATTAGCGTTTTGTGTGTGAACATACTCGCAACCTCAAGTCACAACTTTTGCAGCTCTCGGTTTGCGCAGCACAAAAAATATTACTTTTGTTGCAGGTGTAGTAGGAAAGTTTCGTAGCAAAAATAGCGATGTACAAGGGGCAATCAACAAGTTTCCGGATTGCCTTGAATGTAGGCAACACACAGGACTTAGGAAACGGAGAAGTTGCCTAGAACCAAGGTCCCGCCTGGAATCTATACTAAATACATCACTTGAAAGGCAGGGAAAAAGACTAGTTATGAGGCATATGTGGAGAGATTCCAGGAAAAATCGCAATAAGTTCTTGATATGTTTGCACAAAATTACTGCAGAAGCTCAGTTTTTAAAGAAAATCTAACACTGTTTGACAGTCTGACTCAACGGACATGGAAGCAATGATCTTCAGTGATAAGCGCATATGTATTTAACGGTACAATAATTAATACAAGTACAATTCTGAGAAAATATCAATTTTACCTTGTATGACCGTACCATTAGGAATGCTGACAAATGTACATGCACTATAAATGGCAGTGGCTCTGCTAGTCTAACATCATTTTACGACAACTCAAGCCTCCAGTCCTCTTTAAACTCTACTTGAGTCTACTCAGTCAATGGGTTCATGGGTTTAAACGATACATAGCAAATATATTTTTAAATGTTCTAACATACTAGTTTACCTTTAAGAATAGAACACTGTGCACTTTGTTACGTCATCCGGTCGAAGACGTAATGTAATGCATCTGTTGACACATTTCCATTTTTTACGTTTTGCTTGTCAGGCGTTCGTCTCGACACCTTGTAACTTCATATTCCTTTCAGCGATAATGAACTAACGTCACAATATTGAACATTGCGTTACCATAATGGGTTTGTCTTTGATGTGTGTGTTTTATATAACGTGATCGATTATACCTCCATTCGTTTTAATACACATGGTGGCTCTTTACTATTAATCACTCAAAGTTATAACGCTGTCGTTACCTATGATGTATTACTACATTCCAAAGGTCTCTGCTTCAAAACCTGTGACATACCAAACACTAATAGAAAATCGAAAGTTAGCAGCTCCGCTGTGGTTCAATCTGTAACGTTCCTAGCTACAACTCGTAGAATACGGATTACATTCCCGACCCCAAAAATGGGATGAATTCCCCCTATCTTCTCTTTCTATTTATTTTTCCTATTGGTAATCCTGTAGAATTATCATTAGAACAACAGCCGTATCAAAAATTGTAATAGATATGTGGGATTCAGATTGGAATTCCGGCATAGCTATACCGGTACCAATATTTAAAAAGGGAGACAAAATAAAGCCGGAAAATGATAACGGAATTACACCTTTATCCCGTATTCTAAAAAAAATTTACTAGAATAATAAATAAAGAATTAAATGAAGAAATGACTAAGAGAGAAAAAAGAAGAAATAGTTCTAATACATGTACAGTAGTGGTAAAAAAACCGGATCGACCCTTGTAGCTGATTTCACAGCCTTGTTCACTCCAGAGTACAATAGACTGGTAACTAAGACTTTCGTAGTTCGAATCCTACCTGAGAAGGAAAATTTTTTGTTCCTGATTCAAATTTATTCCCAATACTTTTCGATTACAGCGATATTTTACTACTTAACTTATTATTTCCAGAACATGAATTTTACTAGCAATCGAAAAGTATTAGGAATAGATTTGAATAAGGAACAAAAAAAAGTTTCCTTCCCAGGCAGGATTCGAACCACGAAAGTCTTAGGTACCAGTCTATCGTGCCCTGGAGTGAACAAGGCTCTGAAATCAGCTACAAGGGTCAGTTAGGTTTTTTTGCCATTACTGTACATAATACGACAAATTATACAAAAATCATGGGGACTTAATAAACCAGTATGTCTGTGTTTCATAGATCTAACGAAGACTTTCGACAGGGTGAAATTTATTAATAGATATTATGCAAGTATTGTAAGATAAAGGACAGAGCCTAACAAACTAATCAAATCAAAAGGCAAAAAATTCAGGTTGCAAATCATAATAAAGATAAAGGAAAAATAAACTGTTGAAATAACGATAGTTATACAGAGTGGCTTCTTAAGTCACCTCTTGTAACGACGAAAATAACTGAACTATCACAAAACTTCGGATATAAAGTGGGAAACACCAAATTTCACACGATATGTTCTGCAGATGATGCGATCATCCTCCCAGATACAGAAGATGGCATTTAAATGTTGCAGCATCGTTTCAGCACAGTTGCTAAAAATATCATATGAAAATTAATACGAACAAAACCAGTGACATTTTCAAGAGAATAAATAAGATGTAAATTAGAAGTGGAAAATAAAATAAGTTGCCTAGAATCAAACTGCGCTTTTCCAAAAATCTAATTGTTCAGAAAAGACGAGAACCTAGTGTAGTTGGACACCAAATGATGATTTTACTAGGTACTAAAGTTCTTCTTCTTCTTCTTCTTCTTCTTCTTCTTCTTCTTCTTATCAAGTATTAAGTCTGGTGGCCTGTTACGGTCTCACTCCATCGTTTCAGAGGACGGCCCAAAGATCTTGTAGGTGCTAAAGTTAACGCAGATGAACTCCAGTTTGACTCCAAACTAGCAGTTTATCATACTCCATGCAAAATAACATTTCTTAATTCCATATTTCATAATTTGGAGAAAATGCAGTTTGATTCTAGGCGATCCAAATCATCGAACAAGGATCTTAATTAAATAAAATTATTTTGGGGTTCATATAACAAACAGAATTTGTACAAAGAAGTAAAGAAGCAAGCTTACAAAACACCTACAAAGACGCATGAAAGATATCACTTCGTGTAACAATTAATATTTGACGGTCTAAATAAAGTAATAATATATAAAATAGCAGTTACACCAATTTTGGCATATGCAGCAATAACCAAAGTTGATACAGTGACAACTAAACAAAAATTCAGCATCTATGAAATGAAAGAATACTGAGGATTATTCACGGGAAGACACTGTTTCACAAAATACGCAACACAGAAAGTAGAGCAAATATTAGAATTCAAGACATCACTAAACTTAATAACGACAGAAGAAATTATTTAAAGGAATATATAGATAGAATGGAGGCAGACCGGATGATGATTAGAAGATCCAAGGAAGACAGACCCTTAGATGGGAAGAGAGGAACAGAAAAGCCTCCTAAAAGATTAGAATGGATGCGGATTTTCGGAAGTAGTTTGATAGGGAAAACAAACAGGATGAATTCCTACATCAGAAAAATAACAAGTATAACTTGCAAGTATTTATTATTATCAAAATATACTTACTTACTTCAAATGGCTTTTTAGAGAACACGGAGGTTCATTGCCGTCCTCGTATAAACCAGCCATCGGTCCTAATCCTAAGCAAGATTAATCCAGTCCATGCCATCATATCCCACCTCCCTCAAATCCATTTTAATATTATCCTCCCATCTACATCTTGACCTCAAATATCCCAATTAATAAGTCGCTAATCGTATTTTACAAAATTTCCTAGATTTAGCGACGTATCGCTGGCTTTGCCCCACCTGCACACGACTATGACCTCCTATATCATTGCATATTGTATTCCTAACTGTCTTCTTATGTCTTCGCTCCTTATTCTGCTTGTGAGCGTTAGTCCTAGAAGCGATCTTAGGAATCACATTTCTGCTGCTTCAATCCTCTTTTTGTCAGATTCTCTTAGTACCTAAAATTCACTACCGTATGACAGGGCCGGCTGTGATATATTATAAATTCCTTCCTCGTGGCTTTAAGATAGACATCTTTTAATTTGTCAATTTATTGCATTGTATCTATACTAATAATAAATCTATAGCCGAAATGTTTCTGGTAATTTTCGATTTCCCAAAAATAATTGGTCCTAACATATATAATTAACCACCCTGAAACCGAAAATCGCATTTTTGAAATTTTTGTTTGTATGTCTGTCTGTATGTTTGTTACCTTTTCACGCGATAATGGCTGAACCGATTTATATGAAAATTGGAATATAAATTAAGTTCGTTGTAACTTAGATTTTAGGCTATATGGCATTCAAAATATTTTATTTAAAAGGGGGGTTATAGGGGACCTGAATTAAATAAATCGAAATATCTCGCTTATTATTGATTTTTGTGAAAAATATTACATAACAAACGTTTCTTCAAAAATGATTTCCGATAAGTTTTATTCTTTACAAAATTTTGATAGGACTGATATTTAATGAGATAAATGAGTTTTAAAATTAAAATAACGCCATCTAAGACGGTGCAATGAATTAAGAACAAATGACTTCGTCTATAAGGGGCCTTGGACAACAACAATCGAAACAGGGGCCTTGGACATCAACAATCGAAAGCTATTAAACATAGCCTACAGAGAATGTTTCTGTGTTTATATGAAGTAATATCAGAAGCTAAATTAACCGATTTGTATAATTAATTATTATTTCACCATTGGAAAGTTTAGTTTCTCTAGATGGACATAATGCTATAATGTTATTACAGTAACGTCTGAGTAAATCGAGGACAGGTAAGATTAAAATAGCTTCTTATGCACAGAAAATTTGATAGGCTATTTTGTACATTTGTTTTCTGTATTTCTTAAAATAATATTTATGTACACTCATTTTAATCTCCGAGAATTAACGAACAACGAGAGTGTATTGATTTAGTATGCAGTAATAGTACGTTAGCTTAGCAATCATTATTTTATAATTCAAATTTTAACTGTGCTCAATTGAATCGTGTTGAAATACATAAAATATATATGCAATAAATGCAATGCAAAAAAATTGGGTAATGAGCGAAGCAGATTAACTTGCGCTGTTGTAAAAGTTGTTCCCTGGATCAAATGTCCTATTTTAATTATGTAATTACTTTATATTTATTTCTAACAGGTGCAGCGGAGCGCACGGGTACGGCTAGTTATTAATAAGGTTACTTTCCATGTCTTTAATTGTGTTGTATATGCATTTCTCGATCCACCCATATGTGTTAAGTGCCCTGCCCATCTCAAACGTCTGGATTTAATGTCTCTAATCATGTCGGATATGGAATACAATGTGTGTAGTTCTGCGTTATGTAACTTTCTCCCTTCTCCTGTAATTTCATCCCTCTTAGCCCCAAATATGTTCCTAAGCACCTTATTCTCCAACACCCTTTACCTCTTTTCCTCTCTCGAAGTGAGAGTTCAAGTTTTACAACCATACAGAACAATCGGTAATCTATTTTATAAATTCTGACTTCAAGATTTTTTGAAAACAGACTAGATGACAAAATTTTGTCTACCGAATATAGCGGGTATTTCCCATATTTATTCTGCGTTTAATTTTCTCTCGAGTGTCATTTATATTTGTTACTCTTATTCCAAGAATTTTTCGACATCTTCAAAGGATAAATTTTCTAATTGTTATATTTTCATTTCGTACTATGTTCTGGCCACGAGACATAATCATATACTTCGTTTTTTTAGGGATTTACTTCCGAACCTATTTCATTACTTGTTTCAAGTAAAATTCCCGTGTTTTCCCTAGTAGTTTTTGGATTTCCTCCTAACATATTGACGTCATCCTCATAAACAAGCAGCTGATATAACCTGTAAAATATAGTTCCGATGGGAAGGGCCTAAAGTCTCCTATCCCGAAGCTGTAACTGATACTGGTAATGATGACGATTATGATGATTTCCTTCGGTAATGGATACAGCAACAAACATTGGGAGACGGTAGCGAGTTTTTCTGCTGAGCCGAAGTTGCACTTGGAGTGGGTTCGATTGCCGCTTGGGTTTTTACCTGGTTAGGTTTTTCCAAGGTTTTCCTCAACCGCAAGGTGTATGTCAGGCAAATTATGGTTTCCATAGCGAATTATCGGCCTCATACTGCCAAATACCATCCCGCTATCACCAATTCCACTGACGCAAAATAAGATGATGTCGATAAAACTAAAAATGACAGAATCAGAAAACAGCCTTTTTATAAGATGGCAAGAATTATTATCAGTCACCTTAAGCGTTAAAACTATTCATAAACTAATATCATGACATAGTGATAATGGATTAATCTTTTGTATAAACCAGACCTGCAGAATTGTAGCTCCTCAGAGCGACTGCCTTCGTACTCCTTCTACTCCACCCACTTTTTCTACCAGTGTGGTCATAATGTTCTAGTTGCGCTCGGCTGTATCAACATTCATTATTGCGGCGGCAGGTACACAATACGCTATCAAAAATTACAAATGAACAGATAATAAAATTCTTAGGAACTTACCTTTGGAAAGTAAGAGAAAAACAAATGAGGGAAATAAGTAAGTTAACATATATGTAAAATAAAATTTAAAATTTATGTGTGCATGTAAGAAGGTCTAGATATCTATATACGAGTATATACAGGGACATCATTTTATTTTTACTAACATTTTTAATATTAACTTGGCTATACCTCTGGATCAACGCCGTTTGCTACCCCCTTCCACAACTGGAGTTCAATGATACTGGCGTAATATACAAACAAATCACTTTACTAGGTATAGGAGGGAAGAAAAGCAGTTCATCCATTTACGTAAACTAGGAAATATTGCGCTTTTGAGTTTGAATATTTCCATTAGGTTTTTGTTTAATCAAAATACAGTACAGTATTAACAATGAGTGTTTTTACTCACGAACTGAGCTGTCCATGTGGACGTATTCATTATGCAGTGTATATTAAGTTATACTGCCTACAGCACATTAGCGTACAATATAGATAATGAAGTTAAATTGAAAACTAATCATAATATGGATATTTAAACACATTTTTTAAAATGTGTGGCTGTTCATTTCGATACAGGCTTCAGTTCTAATGTGCATATTATCGCACTATAGACGATTGTACCTAATCCCAATTATCAGTTCCGTCCTTCGCACTAGTAACTCATGTTGAAATAATTCTGTACCTACTCCATAAAAGAGTACCTTACGTACTGTAAATTCAATCTTCACTTCTGCCCGATCCGAAAAGATAAAATTACTCAGCCATGCTATCTACTATCCGTTCAAGTGGTTATGTCGTAGGGTCGTAGAAAGGGAGGAAATCACGTTAATTACTTAACGAGGCCCTTTTATTTCAGTTATTTTAAACAGTTGTATAATATTATGTAGACGTCCAATTCCCAACAGAAATTAATGTTCTCAGAAAAGAGCTATACAGCCCTGCCACTATCTGGCGAATAAAAGAGGTGGGGGAAACCGGGATGCGACATAGGCAAACGGACGACAGTATCTGTGCGAAATTGATTCAATATTGAAACCTCTTTCGTCACTGGAAAATGCGAACATGTTTTTGGAACGTATTGTTTACTATGACTGTAAGGCTACTATGACTGTATACGCGGTCTTGGATCTGTGTAGAGGACGGTTGAACTTCATTAGTAGAAGGGGTGGGAGTGAAGTACATTAAAAAAACTCAGGTACAATAAAAATTGAAGTAAAAATAAAATGATGTCCCTTTATAAGTTGTATGTTGATAACTTCAATATTAAACGACATTTCAACAAAGCCCATATTAAGAATTATGGAATAGACAAACTTTCGGATAAGCTCATTATTATGAACTATATATTGAATATTTATTTATATACTGTTAAATTAAGGACATCACTCGTTGTGTTCATTTTGTATTAAAATGAATAGTGGCATTTATATTAACTTTCAAGTTCATTACTTAAATGCTACAAATTTATGTTTCTGTACGTGATGTTAGGAAGAAGGTTTTGGGAAATCTAAAGCAGGCTAGGTGCAAAGAAATCTCAAAGAAACTATCGACAGAAAATCTAGCATAATCGTAAACTTTGAAACGACATAACGCATTATAAATACAATGACTTTACTACAGTCCTTTTTGATAATTACAGTGCCGCCACTGATGGACCTTCCACACTCAAAGAATGTCAACAACTCTAAGCAAAAGTCGATCATCCCCAACAGAGTGGAGTGAAGCTGACGTCATATTTCCCCTACTTACGGGTTCTGCAGGCTTGGTATAAACAATAGACTATTCAACTGCAAAGATTACGCCGTGTGGGTAGGTCTAAGAATCATAGACGAAGATGAAGTCAAGTATTGCATTTTATCTGATCCATAAGGGAACCTCGATCGCCAATTGTCTTAGGAGATTCATGGAAAAAGATCATCATCATCATCATCATCATCATCATCATCATCATCGGTTTTAGGTGACCTCTTGATCCGTTGAACATTACAATATATTCCCGGTCTTCGCACTTTTCTAGAGTCAAGTTAACTTTATCGTACTATTTATTATGCATTATGGCACTCTCTCGGGTGTCATTTGCGAAACTCTGTTGAAAGAGTTTTTTATCATCATAATCTGTCTTCAGGGAATCGATCCTTTAGTCCGTATTGTTTAAACTCTTTTGAGGATTCTGAGTTGACAGAACAAAATAATTACTAGCTAATAAAAATAAAAGAGTAATACCGAGCGAGATGAATCAAACACTAGATTCGCATTCTGGAGACTTGAGCTTAAAATCAAGGGGTCAACCAATATGGTGATTTTCAGTACTTTCCTCAATCATAAATAATTAGTAAAGTTTATGTAAATCCAGGACTGGTTCCCATTTCCATCGCAAAGATACAGATAGTGATCTCCAAGACCTGAACCTATAGGCATGGATAAATATATAATAGGATGCGAAACTGCTGTCAGCACCATCTGGATTTGGTGCTCTGAAATAAGGTGATCAGCGCCCGGCGTCGTAGGTGGTGAACATTAGAACTACGTGTTGGGTACATTACTGAGAGTTCTCTATTTATCCGTTCGAGATATTGTATGGGAGAGTCGAGGAGAGAAGATGGCGGACTGAAACTTACTAATAAGTGAACATAAAGTGATACGTGTGTGTATAAGCAGTGCATGTTAAACAGTGATGTTTATGGACGTTGTAAAAATAGTGTTGAATGTATTGTAAAGTAATAGTAATATAATGAATTGAACTATCTACGTAGTTCTTGCAGACTTTCCATTGTGCTGTACAATAAATACCCAAAGAATACAATCCCAATTATCTACCTTTTGCTTTATTTTTTGTTTCTGTCTGGTTATATTTTAATCGGGTAATGTAAAACACATCGTCTCTTTTATCTTCCTGTTGGCTCCGGTAAGAATTTTCAGTAGAATATGCTGTGAGGAGTAAAACTGTAAATGTTTTATTTTAAATTAGGTTAGTTTTGAATATCTATGAGGGTGGGAGGGAATACTTTCTTGACAGTTTAACATTTTCGTCACCAGGTGCGCTGCTAAATGCAAGGAGTAATTACTCTTTTCGCTACTTGGTGCGCTGCTATTTGTAATAACGCATCTCCCAAAAATAGATGGCAGCAAGATCAATTTCTATAACAGCGCCTCTAGTATGTGTTACGGGAAACTCTTTAAGTTTCGCATCCTATTATATATTTATCCATGCTATAGGTCTACTTGTACACGTAGGCATGTGTGCAGACAACTTATACAGAGCTCAGGACTTTCATGTATGAATCATTAGACGACTCAGTTATGCACCCATGCCTTTCCTAAAACTAAGAAGTGCACGACTTCAGTTCAATGTTTTAACTTAAAAGTAAGGAAGGAGTGGCAGAATATATAAATCAGCAGAAAAGCCGTTAATTGTATTTTACACAATTCCCTAGATTTAGCGACTTATCGCTGGATCTGCCCGATGTGCAAACGACCATAACCTCCTATTTCATTGCATATTGTGTTCCTAACTGTGTTCTTATGTCTTCGCTCCTTATTCTGCCTGTGAGCGTTAGTCCTAGAAGCGGTCTAAGGAATCTCATTTCTGCTACTTCAATCCTCTTTTTGTCAGATTCTCTTAATACCTAAAATTCACTACCGTATAACAGGGCCGACTGTGATATATTATAACTTCCTTCCTCGTGGCTTTAAGATAGACATCTTTTAATTTGTCAATTTATTGCATTGTATTTAATAAGGTTACTTTCCATGTCTTTAATTGTGTTGTATATGGAAATTTTTATTTCCCAAGTATCTAAAGGAATTTTCCTGTTCTATTACATTGTCATTTATCACTATTTTGATTCTCCTACTATATATTTTGCCTTCCATTGCCATAACTTTCGTTTTATTAATTCATATTTTTAATGTTATACATATACAGAATTCTATTTAATTTTGTTATATTTTCTTGTAGAGAATCTTCTGTAGCTGTAATGAGGAGCTGATCATCTACGAATAGTATGTTTACATATTTGTTGTTTCCTAGATATATATTTTTGGGATTTTGTGCCTTCCACACTTCTATAATTTTATACAGGGTGTTTCCGGGCTAGTGTTACAAACTTTCAGGGATTATGAGGAAGGGCATATGTATCAATTTGAGATAAGGAACCCTGGTCCGGAAATGACTGAGTCGAAAGTTACAAGAAAAATAGTTGTGTGGAAATGAAATAATTTTATTCCTCTGTCCACCTTATTTATGTGTATTTATCTGTACATCTTACACATACTGTATTCATCTGACGTTGTTAACGTTCTCTACTTACAGTATTCCATTCTGTGCGCTGTCTGAGGAATGGGGACAGGGAATTACACTAAAGCAATGCAGATGGTCGGTCCTGATATGCACGTCTGTAGACACCAGTGTATGTGTACAAGTTGCAGTGTCCAGTCGATCAGTCCTAGTGAAATGGAGGAGTACAGTACACGAGAGCGGAATATGCAGATCTGATTTTCGAATACGGATGAGTTAATGGGAACAGCAGACAAGCTCACAGATTGTATCGGGCAAGTACCCAAGTAGGAGACATCCGGTCCATACCATTTTTCCACAACTGTTCCAAAAGTTAAGTGAAGGAGGACATGTGTACAATTAAATTTCCACACAACTATTTTTGCTTATAACTTTCGACTCAGTCATTTCCGGACCATGGTTCCTTATCACAATTTGATACATGTGGCCTGCGCCATCAACCCTGAAAATTTGTAATGCCACCTCGGAAATACCCTGTATAACCATAGGTAATATCATATAATAGAACCAGAACATTTTGATAACTAAGATACTGTTCTGTTTTGTATTTTTGTCTCATTTAAACATTTATAATATTATTTCAATGATATATGTTATTCAAAGTTACGAAATCTTTCCACGCCGACTAAATGCTATTTCGAGAATGATGAGCGAGACTCGAAGCGCACGAGAATGACGAGACGAGACTCGAAAGATAAATGCAACGAACACAGCGAGTAGTGCTGCTTATGATTAGGTTTTCTCCGGAGCAGTTTGCGCGCTTTCAATCGGAGACCTCCGGATTACTTCCGATTTATGCCGCGCAGGTTGTATATACAAACATACACTTTCCGCTGAGCATTCCTTTAATCGAATCAGGTAGTGATTCGAGTCCGCTGACGTCCGCGTATCTTTTAAAATAAGTTGTGATTTGTTGTTGTTTATTCTCTCTTTTATGTCAATCTCTCTCTCTTTCTTCGGCTCTTTTTTTTTTCTTGTTTTGCTTGAAGTGCTACGTTAGCTGACAGATTTTTTTTCTAGTTGTGAAATTCATAGTACATGTGGAAAGGCGTATTAGTTTTATGTCATTGATCAAATTAATAACATTAAATCTAATTGCAAAACTAACGTAGAAGTAAAGCTTTTCAATAGCTAATGTAAACATTTATACTGTAGTTCTCCTAGAAACTCTCGTTTAATCGCAAACAGTGTTTGTCAATTATTATTCTAATCGGTTTAGTTTAACGTAAAATATATTAAGGGAGCTTCAGAATGGAACAAAAGAAACGTGGGCTATTAATGGGTTAAAGTTTACTGTCCAACATAATTTATTCAGATTCTTCACCGGACAGGATTGTGATTATTGTGTTAAAGGGTGTCAGTATTTGAACTGCCTCTTCTAAAACGCGCCACTCTTGCTCTGTAATAAAAATATAAGTGGGTATCAACTTAAGGATAATTGTAATTATAGGCTATTATTACCAGATGTTTCTTTAGTTTCATTCAGAAACTCAATATTTTAATCCAAACAGTAAAATATAACTAAAGTTGTCTAAACAGCAAAATATAACTCAAGTCGTCTTTTAAATATTTCATATGTTTTTTATTGCCTCGAAAATTACGTTTTAGAGAAATTTCAAGACTTTTTCCTATACTGTGGGCCTTTGGGAACAATAGCACTAAAACAATTTAAAAAGAAAACGTATCAAACGTTTTGCGTAATTGTTTTCATCAAGTTCGCGATTGTGCGATCGCTTCAAATGCTCTAACAAATTCGAAGTTCCACCACCCTCAGAGTAAATTCGCCCACAAAGTTTTACCTTCAACTAAATTAAAGAATTTCCATGTGACGGATATCCGGTTTAGTGCCATTTTATTCCACTCACAACTACCGGCAATCCGTACGCGCCGGTCGTCCTTGAGCTAACTGTCGCTTCGCTCCGAACCACCGCATCCCTCCGTATGTCCCCTGTTCCACCTACGGTAGTACCGGAGATCACCGGTGAAGAGCTATATTCGTAATCTCCGATTTCTCCGCGGTAGTAGTCACTCCGATGAGCAGCACTGACAGCGAGCGAGAGTGGCAGTTAGTTTTGTTCATCTCTAGTTAGAACAATGGAGGGGATTGAAGAATCTCCAGAAAACTTCTCCATAGTGGGTTTTGTAAGAGTGCTCAGCATCCAAGGACCTTTGATAAGTCATCAGCTGGACATGAATCTCGGTGAGACGCTTTGTCTGCAGATGCACGCTGACAGTGACTCTGCCCTCAGGCTACTGTTTCGTTTGATTTGTACGCGCAGCCTTCAATTATCGCAGGTGTCGTCGGCACCTGCCTGCGAGCCGAGCGGGGCCGGGCCTTGCAGTGGCGCTTGCCTGCATAATAGCGAATTTGGGTCACCCGCCCGCCACAGCTAAGCAGCATTGATTTACTGCTACGAGCGGGACTTAGAAACGCACCGGGCGCGGTTACAGAATAACGCCCACTGCTCTCGATCAAACTATTTCACCAACTAATCGGGCGGTTTGCATCCTTTAAACAGAGTCCATCAGTAGGCCTACTTGCAATGCATTTCCTTCGTGTATTGTTTCATTTATATCCTTACATTAATAAAATTATTTAAGGGTGGTTAGGGATGAAATTTTCAATTTCAGTATTTCTTAAGCATTTTTTTTTTCAAAATACTACTATACATCGTGATTCACGAGGATTTACCGTCACTTACGGAGCTTATTTCCGAAAACATTCTGAGCAAAAATATCATATAAATATGTGTCCTGACCACAATATTTTCAAAGTTACATTAATTTTAAGTTGTTAGTAAAATATCTTTTTTCTTTAGTTTTACGGATAAAAAAAAGCATTACAAATAGAGAATGAACTATTGAGAAATATCATTTCTTTAATTGGCTAGTATTCTGAAGCTAAAAATATGTTGCTAATTACTTTGTACAGGTTTCATTTTTCATTTTTTTTACTAAAAATTACACAATTCTTACGCACTTATCACAAAAATTGTTACAAATCATACTTTAGGAACTTCATCCTTTACGGTTTAATTATGCATCCTAATGTACAGTCTTAAAGAATTTACAAGAGTGGCGTGATTTGTAACAATTGTTACGATATATGCTAAAGAAAATGTAATTGTGTAATTCAAAATCGAAAAAGAAATTTTGTACGAAGCAACTACGGAATTTACAACACATTCTTAACTTCTGAATATTAGTTAATTAAAGAAATGATACTCCTGAATAGTTCATTCTTTATCTGTAATATTATTTTACCCTTAAAACTCAATAATAATAGTATTTTACAAACTTAACAACTTAACATTAGTGTAATTCTGACGATATTGAGAATAGGACAAATGTTTATATGACATTTTCTGCTTAGAATGTCTTCAAAAATAAGCTCCGTAAGGGACGGTAAATCCTCGTGAATCACCCTGTTTCCTCACACAGTTAACATGTGCTATCATACTAAATTTGGAACTTCATATTTCCATAGGGTTTTATTTATTGAATGTTTTATTTCATTTTTTTGTATCGTCACACAGAAATGCTCCTCGGGGTTACAATTTTTAGTTATTTATTTATTTATTTTATTCATTTATTTATTTTCTTTTGAACTGAAATTTCGTCAATATTTACTAAAGCGTATACAATTAAGAAATGCTCGGGTTTTCTTTTTTGTGTAATTAATGACTATACAGGGTGGAAGTGAAATAATTCTCCAGATTGAAAGGGACGATAAGGTACACATAAATGAATAGAAAACCTATATTACGTTTTGTAATTAAATGCACGGTTAATTAGAAAATGAAGTTAGAAATTTCAGCAGTCTGGCAACATCGCCGATAACACAGTTCTCTTTCTTCTCGTAATACAGATGTAAGATACCAACGAATTCAGGTCTGTCCCCCTAAGCGAATCTCTCTGACTACAAGGTTGCACTGTTTGCATCGTTCATTGGCTTGAAATTAGTGGTTTTTAAATTACATTTGCACGAAAACCGTCCAAGCTACTGAAATACGCCAAAGGGATAAATGATTCTTTATTAGAGTTTCTATAGATGTGGACAAAATCACGATCCGATTCGCAATAGTAACCGAATAAAAGGGTGTTAAACATTCGGAGGGGGTGAAGAAACATTTTTTTCTGGACAAAAAAACTCTGAACTTTGCACCAATATAGTATTACACTTTTCTGTTTTATACAACATGAGCTATTCACTCTGGAAGCATTTTTATAAACTTTTGAATATTTTATTTCACTATTTTTGTTTCTTTTTGTAATTTTAAATGTGATAAATTCACCAATGTATAATTCACATTAAAACCCAGAGCAAATTCAATTTCATTTTTCATATATTTATGAGCCTATCCAAAATGTTTCATGGTCATAAGACAAAATTTATGACGCAAGGAACATTTTATGAACGGGAAATTAAAAAAAAAAATTGAAAGTGAGAGGAACGCATGCAAGTGTACCACTAGGCTCTGACATTACAATATCTCTGTATATCATCCCACATGGGCTTAAAAATTACCACAGGGCAAATTTCAAATTGTATTAAAAAAACTTTGCACTATATTTAAGCATGAAAGTGAAAGATTGATAATTTTGATAAAAATCCGACTAACGGACAGATCGACAAACGAAAAAACCAACCGATTGACGACCAACACAGAGACCGGTAAACGAAGCAACCGATTGACCGACTAACAGAGCGATCAACGAACCGATCTACCGACTGACTCAACAACGAACCGAACTTCAACCAACGAATCGAAAGATCAACAGACTTGCCGAGCAGTAGACTGACCGACAAACAAAATGACTGACCAACAGACTGGCCTATCAATAAACCAACAGACAAAGCAACGAACTCATTGAGCGACGAGCTGATAGAAGAACCAATGAACTAACCGACTTACCAAGAAACTCTGGACAACCAACTACCTGACAGACTGACCAACGAACCGAAGCATTGATCAAGGAACTGACCGAATGAATAACCGACTGAGTAACATACCGATGAACCAACCGTCCAAAGAACCAGCAGCTCGACGGAACATTTCTTTAGTTTCTTTTTCCTCTGCATAACTTTTTTCCTTTCTATTTTCCTTCACATGAAAGTCACAGTGGCTCAAGTGTTAGCGCGTTGCATTGCTAAACCAGAGGACCCCAAGTTCAAATCCCTATCCATCCTGAATTTATAACTCGTATTGGGCTAGCTCGTGATCCAGGCAATACAGGGATTATCTGAGAATACTCCGGTTCCTCTGTAACATCACAACAATTCTTCATCATCATTTATTCGTTCGAGTGTAACGTAGGTCCACTGCCTGTAGTGCACTCTGGATAGTCTCTGACGAACTAAGCCATCTATGCTTCTGAGCGCAAGCAACGTCTATAAGCTACGATTTTAGAGTCGACACGATTAAGGGTAAGTTAAAGGCCCTACCATTGCATAAAATACTTTTCTTTACTTAGATTTTATTATTCCGGTTTCTTATTTTTCTATATATATATATATATATATATATATATATATATATATATATATATATATATATTCAATTTTCTTCTTTTCTGTTTTTTTTTCACTCGTTTGTTAATCTTTGCTTCGTTCTTTATATTTTTTTATTTACTTTTCTTATTTTGAGACTTTTTCTTCTTTGTTTTTATATTCGTATGTCTTCTTTCCACATTATTTTTTTATATTTTATTTTTCTCCCTTCTTTTGCTTTCTTTCCTTAAATCCCCTGTTTCTCTCAGCAATTTTTAACTTTATTACTTATTTACATTTATTTTTTACTTTCTTTTCCATCGTTTGTTTTAATTATCCATTTCCTCCTTTCCTTTATTCCTTTTTAAGTTAACTAAACGTTTCTTTCTCTTTGAATCTTTTATTTTTCTTTTCTTCCTTTTTCTATTGTGATTAATGTTCTCCATTTATCGTTTTGTCTGTTTCCTCTCTTTCATATTTTAACATTCTTTCACCTCTTCTCTTTCTTGTTTTCGTTTACTCCATTGTAATTTATTTCCTTCATTTACTTTTTCAGGTTTTTCCTCCATCCTTGGTTTTTTTTTTTCTTTTACTCGTTGTGTTCATTAGTGGTTTTAACTTTTATTTTTTCTTGTTGCGTTATTTCTTCATCTTTTCCTTTTCCTAACTCTGTATATTCTGTTTTGTTTCCAATTTCACTTTATACCATATTCGAATTTCTATTATTTCTATATGTGATTTCTTCAAGCCCTTTACTGTAAATATCTTAACTATGACCAATGTAATTTCGTTTCGTGCATCTGAATTACATTCTTCATGAATACTAATAGATGTGGCAGTGTAGTCTATGCGTATACTGCGGGTATTAAGATTCTCATTATCAAGTGATGAAATATTTTAAAAGTCATGTGATTTATACTGCGTTGAAGTAATTTACAGCCAACAACAAGGGCTAAAAACGTTTTCGTTTAGATTTATGGCATAAAATCGTTCGCAAGGTCTTTATTAGTAAACACGCAAGGTTAAAACGCGATAATATAGCTCCTACATTGTAAACCAAATGGTAAGCGACTGTTGTACCAATCATGCTGTACGTGATAAAACGAAGAAGATTGCAGCCCGCATCAAGGCTATACGAAATAGGACGATCCAGTTACTGGTAATGTCACCACCAATCAGCTACGCAATGAACTTCGCACACACATGTAAAGCTGGAAACACGACAATTATTCTTTAAAGCAAAAATATTTTAGTAGTCGTACTTCTTTATTTAAACTTCCTTGGAAACTAAATTTGTAGACGTTTATATGTAAATAATAAACCTACTTCCTAGGAGATGATTACAAAATAGGGACTATGAAAACAGATCAGATCAAGAAGATCTCCAGTAGATAATGTATTTATTGTGAAACAGTAGTCTGAAGAAAATAAGTACGATGAGACAAGAAATTCAATTTGCATTTGTCGATTTAGAAAAAGCCTATGATATTGTAAGACTAAAAAAATTCTGGGGAGCATTAAATGATATGGAAATTGATAATAGAATCATAATTTCAATAAAGATATAAATCAAGACTCTGTATCAAAAGTGAAAATTTGTATCAAAGGAAATTTAGAACAACAAAGGGCCTTCGTCAAGGCTGTAGCATGTCACCCATATTATTTAAGATATATCTACAGAGAACAGTATCTAATATAAATAAAAATTGTTCAGGAATGGGAATATATATTGGAAATGGATAGTAATAATTGTACATTTTTATTTACAGACGATCAGGTAGTAATTAATTGCGGAAGAATATGAAGACATGAAATTTACGTTAAGAATAACGTACGTGGGGTTTTAAATTAAATTTACATAAGTCATGTTATGTGAAATGTGCAACAGATATTGAATATTTAAGACTGGAAGATCAGATTGGTTGTATTAAGGGACGTGAAGAATTTGTGTATTTGGAGGGTTGAAACTGGTAAAGAAGAAGATGATATTAATAAAGATAGAACACTAATAGCAATGCTAAATGGTATTTTGTGAGACAAAAATATAGGCTATCAAAAAAGTGAAATTATGTAACTATATTTCAACAGTGAGAAGTATTGTTACATATAGGACTGAAACATAGAAACTAATTCAAAATCAAAACTATTGCCAATGTAAATGGATTTTTAAGCAGGTTAGTTAGAATTTCAAAATTATAAAAATAAAACATAAATAGTGATATCTAATAAGAGAACAAATGAATATTAAAAATCCTGTGTTGGATTAAGTGAGGTACGTATAAGTAATTGAATTGGTATAAACATGTGAGAATGAAACAAGAGGAAAGGTTACGCAGAAATATGTTGGAACGCTGTGCAAAAGGTCAAAAAAAGGATGACAAGAGGGCTGGAAAAATTTGACAGGGTGGATAAGGTTAAAGTGGAGAATGGAGATAAAACTTCAGACACAGGAAGATGTGTATGCATTGCAATTCTATGAATGAATGAATGAATTCATGAATGAAAATAAATACACGATTTTCTAGTGTTAATATAAAAAAACTGAGTGGTATATCACCTATTCGACTAGTTGCGACTTCACATCAACTATCCTCAGAATTAGTGATGTCCTTGCTTCTTCTGATTTGTTCAGTTGTTTTGCTGAAAGATGCGTTTGTATTTGGTAGTGTGGAGTCAATTAGGGTGTGTGTTCTGAAATTAAGTTGTGTGTTGAGGATGTGTTGTGGGTGTGTTTTTATTTGTCCATGTTCTCTGAATTTCTCGCTTATATTCTATTCACAGTTGACAGAAAAATAGATGGCCGATTTGGATGATTTTCATTAAAGAATATGTAAACCTATTGTATACGTCTTCTGTCACCAAATTCTATTACCATCAGGATCTCAATTCCCTCAGTTTCTGTTAAGAACATCTCGTTTTATGTTGGTTTCATCAATAAAACTAATTTCATAATATAGGGACTAACAAAATGTATTAACAATAATATTTTTACTATATTAACTATAAGCTTAGTGCTTCTGTATAAAACAAATGAAGAAATGTATAGAAAATATGCTCTTTGACATGTTATTAAGAAGCTTTAAAAATGTTCTCCATTAAGCCATAACTCACACAACAATAGTTGCAAAAACATTTTGCTTCCAAAAATGTTCCTTTCTAAATGCAGGGTTTGACGTCAGTCTGAGTTTTTTTTGTCCAAAATCATCTCATTAATTTTAATTTGAATTATACGTTACTTCTGAAAACCCCTGGAAAGAGAAACATTTGCTATAAAAGAGCAACATAACTTCTTTGAAAAAAAAAATCCCTGATTTGATTCACAGTTGCAAAATTAGACTTCCGTTTATGTATAAATTACTCTACGTTCGTTGCCTATGTAAACGAAATGAAATGTATGCAGTGTTTTTCTTTTCAAGCAGTCAGAGTGAAGCCAATATGTTTGCTGAATTAGCTTACGAAGCAGCTTGATAATTGGCTTACCTACATTTTACCACAGAAGCAAATTACCTTGCTTTTATGGTACGTTGTGCCTTATTGGAGTGTCAACATGTATAACCGCTTACTTCCAGAAGGTTAGCCACTCGCTGTAGCTGCTACACATAATCTTATTACTTGCCTTAATGATCACACTTTGTTGGTCAAGTTACAAAGTAACGGAACAGAAGCGTCTGTTCTTAACGCCAACGAAATAACAGAGTCAAGCTCGCTTGATTTTACCAACATTTCATTAATTAATAGTACATGTAGTTGTATACACAGTTGTTAGCTTAACGTTCGGAAAACTAACATTTCCTGTATGTGTCAATATGCTAAAACACGGATCCATAAAGGAATGCAAAATCATTCCTTGCATCATTAGTAAACTGGTAAATAAACATAGGACGTATTCTTTAAAAGACAACGGCATGACTCTCATACTTTCTTATATGAAATATAGGGTTATAATAATAATAGTAATAATAATAATAATAATAATAATAATAGACTAATAATAATTATTATTACATTATTATTTATTGAGCTGCTTTCCAAAAAATTAAAACCACAATTCATAATATCTCACTCCTGCAAAGGCACAGCTTGTGATCGGGAATA